>NC_083337.1:142868762-143164822 GCF_019175385.1 Lycium barbarum
TTCTTTTGGCTTATTGGGTTCTAGATAACTTTAAGGCTCACTCTGCCCCTTTACATTCCGCGTCAAAATGTTTAGATGAACCCGTCTTCGAAGAGATGCATCCGCACCTGCTGTCAAGGGCGGAGCTGGCATGCACGGTTACTATTTCGACAAAACCTAATAGCTTGGCGTAAATATTGTACATATTAAAATATCCACTTAATATGTAAAGATAATTTATTTAAAATCTAATAACTTTCTTTTCAAAATTCAGAATTCATAAATTTAAAATTCTAGTAAACCATTTCAAGAAGGAAGATGTTTTCTTGTATGTCACATCTTTGGGGGGCATATCAAACTCTATAAATACGTGGCCCTGACCACCTCCATTTTCTCTTCATTTTCCTTCCTCTTTTCTTTCCTTTTCCTAATTAATTTCATTCTTAATTTTCCATTACATCTCAGCCAATAATTCTTAGGGTCTCCTCATTTCTGGGTAGATTCCTTTATTTCTATCATCTTCTTCTATCATTTACCATAAGGACCAATTTTCATCATTTTCATTTTATTTGCTAAATCTGCATGCTTTTTACTTTCTAATTCTAGTTGACTTTGGTATCTAACAGTTATTTTTGGCCTTCCAATTGGATAACCGACGTTGGGTTCTTCCGGATTAATTCAGGGTTTTGGATATTCACATTTTGGTCAACCAGGTTTTCTTGTCATTTTAATTAGGTACTTTGTTTCTTTTCTTTCTGAATTATAAGTGGCCATTCAACTATCATGCATATCTTTTGTATTTCCGCACATTTATCTTCAATATGCTAACACATTATTATTCTTGTTTGTTTCCATTTGTGGGGGCGTCCAAAGTTGCATTTTTGGCCATTTCATGACTTAATTGGTTATGTTCTGCAAATTAGATACCGATCAAAGACACACGTACCACCTGTTTTGTTGTGACGTTTCTGCGGAGGTTATTTTGATCGATTAGATTTCTGTCTTCTGTACGATCATAAACAATGTAGTGCTTTCCTTAATTATTTGCTTATAGTGATCATTTGACAGTACAAAATCCTTAAATCCATTGTTGTACGATTTGAATTATTTTTAATTTGTCGGTTGCTGTAAGATGTTGAAGTTTTGATTGTGTATCACTTTCATTGTTACTGCTCCCTCTGTTTCATGGTGTTTTTAGCTTGGGCCCTTGAGAAAACTACTCCCGGTTAGAAAGCAAAAAGTATTTTTACTAACTTATCCTTAATTAAATGTCTTGAAAAAGAAGTATATCTTTAATGGTTTCTTGGTTATGTAAGGTAAAATTGGAAAGAAAACAAGTTAATGCTATTTTGTGAAACACCACTTATTTTTAAATAAAATGAAAGTATAAAACACCACTTATTATGAAATTGAGGGAGTAAATTACTAATTACTGTTTATCATAATTTTTTTACGTGTAATTTCTTTATATAAGTCAGTGATTGTTTAATATTTTATACTGTGAACTTGAACTCCTTCAGATTAATGTTTTACCTTGAAAAATGGAGTATGCGTATATATTAAAAAGTCAGCCGATTCCCTTATGTGGTTGGTCATGCCGTCCTAACAACCGTACATTTCCTTTAATATTGTTTGAAGTCAAAATGCCTTTTAGAATTTCATTAGGCCAACTGCCACATTTTAAAATTTTGTAGTTATAGACAATGATTAATCGTTACAGTTGAACACTGTTCAATGGTTCATATCAAGCCTGCTATTTTCTTATTCTCTTTAGTTACTGTCTTTGGTCAGAGATTGTTATCAGCCTCTCCTAATTTTCATGTCTAAATTATGGGTATATTTATGGTTGCCGAGAGGTTTAATTCAATAAAGTTTCTTCCCATTAAAGCTCTGTTTGTCACTTTCATGGTGGCGTTCAATTAAGTTGTTTGGTTTCTACAATTTGAATTTGATGCACTTAATCTTGTTCAATGTGTACCATTATTGGAACTGGGGCTAAAAGACAAGACTATCAATGTGTATGAGATTTAGACGTGTCGTTCTAAGTTGATAGTGTGTGTTCTGGAATGTAGCTCTAACTCTATCTATACTTGTGTTCACACATAGACACACATATCACGCATGATATATAGGATTTTAGCGAACGAACAGAACCTCTCTTGGTCATACACATTATATTAGTGTATGCAACTATGCATATATCTTTTTGAGAGGAAATTGAGAGTCTTGAGTTCCTATTATTACCAGATAAACAAGTGGATACTTTTCAACATATGGTTACTAATACTCTCTGCTAGATTTTTGGTTCAAAATCATTAAAGATCGACCTCAATTAATGAAAACCTCATAGAGATAAATGTCCAAGAGAAATCCTGATTAATTAGGCTTCTAACAACTATTCAGTGTAAGATCAATTTCTTAGCATGATATTCTTACTATTGGAGGGTCCAGCTATAACAATAGACTAACCAATTCCACAAAAGCTGAACAGTTGAGAAAGAAATTTATATATCCGCATATAGCAGCCGAAACTTGTGTTCTGATAGAAATGGAAATTTTTACACGATTTGTAAAATAAGTTTACCGTAAAACAGCAAACATCCTGTGGGAAAGGGATTCTAATAATTGTGAAGAATAAAATGTTTACTATGTTTATTTTTTTTTCTGGTCGCTATTTCTGCTGTTGGGAAATGGTCGTGAAGCCAACCAACAAAACGCCTTCCAATATAGAGCACCAAAATTAATCTTGTTTCTATATTGACATTAGGATTGGAATACATTTTCTTCGCACTGTTAATATCACAAGATCCCATTCTCTCCATATGCTCGTGTGTTACAATGATATTGTTTTGTCAATACTTTTGCTTCATATGGTATTTTAGATATAAGTAACACCATGACATTTATTGGTTGTTTTCTTCTCTTCAGGTAGGAAGCACAGAGGCTTATAACTAATATCAATATTCTAAGCCAAACATGTTGTGTTCTTTAAGCTGCAACGTGGCTCCGAATATGAGGTACTTGTGCTGATAGATTCATATAATTGGATAAATTACACCACTGATTTGACAATCATGCCATTTGAAAGTTTTTGATTGACCAAATTTCAGGAGGCCGGCGCTTGATGGGCAGCAAACTCAGGAGCTGTGACAAGACAACGCTAAAGAGGTGGTTTTTCATTGACAAAAATAAAAAGATTAGGTACTCCAATTCAACTAGTAATATTCAGAGTTCAATTACATAGTGAAGTAAAAATCAGTAAAATTCTTAGAGATCCAATGAACTTGAATTCCGTTAAAGGTTCTTCTATTCTAACGAATCCTTCACCGATAAACAAGTCTGGATTTCGGATTCATTCTAGTTTATTGCCTTATTCTCAACCAGGGCCTTCAATCTCCACTAGTGATCTAATGACTCCAAGAAAGAAGCCAGGGAGGCTTGACGACGTTCGTTCTAACGGTTGGCTTGATGCAATGAAGTCTTCTTCACCTCCTAGTAAGAAGGTTCAAAGGGAAGCAGACGCCGAGGATTTTATTGATGATGCTAAAGTTATTTACTCTTCTTGGATGGTATGTTAGATATTTTCATTGTTTTCCAAAAAATTTCACACTTATCTATCTGCCTAGACAGAGTGAACGTCTAATACGAGCGTCTCTCTTCCTGATGTTTGTGAGCAGTTCAAGTATCCATCGGCTCTTAACTCCTTTCAGCAAATCGTTAGCCATGCAAAGAATAAAAAGATTGTTATCTTTTTAGACTATGATGGGACTCTTTCTCCAATTGTAGATGATCCTGACCGTGCTTTTATCTCCGCTGATGTAAGTAACTAGTCCATTTTTTCCTTATTGTAAGAGAGAAGCTTACCTTATTATGTTCACAATGAAAAGAAATTACAAATTCTGCAGATGCGTTCTGCTGTCAGGGATGTTGCAAAGCATTTCCCAACAGCCATCATC
The DNA here is from genome assembly GCF_019175385.1 of Lycium barbarum. Classification (NCBI taxonomy): domain Eukaryota; kingdom Viridiplantae; phylum Streptophyta; class Magnoliopsida; order Solanales; family Solanaceae; genus Lycium; species Lycium barbarum. The sequence goes on from NC_083337.1 coordinate 142,872,698, forward strand.
AGTGGAAGAAGCCGTGATAAGGTATAAAAATTATATTAACAAGTAATTCTAGCTTAGACCGCCTACTTTCGTGACCTCTTTTCGTTTGCAAGTATTATGATTTAGGTTCATCCTATTTCAGGTTTATCAGTTGGTAGGACTAACTGAACTCTATTATGCTGGTAGTCATGGTATGGACATCATGCTTCCGATTAGAAATGAAGTGTGCACTAATGGTTCACTTATTAAATCTACTGACCAGCAGGTATTACAGTTTATAAGAGTTGTCCTTTCATCCATTATCTAGTAAAGATTGCCATTTCTTATTTTTTTAACTCATTTCTACCTTACTTTCTTATAACTAGTTCTAATTTATGTTTTGAGCAGGGCAAGGAAGTTAACCTGTTCCAGCCTGCTCGTGAATTCTTACCTATGATTGACGAGGTGTTTTACTTGTTTCTCTAAGCCTAGCAAATAAGTAGTGATTGGAACCAAAAAAGAAAAAGAATAATATCAGAATTGAATTGAACAAGCTAGACCATATTGCAGGTTTTTAGAACCCTTGTCGATAAAACTAAAGAAGTAAAAGGTGCAAAAGTTGAGAACCACAAGTTTTGTGCCTCTGTACATTACCGTAACGTAGATGAGAATGTGAGTCTAATTCCTTGCTGTTTCATAATTGCCTTTGTGAATTATTTCACAGTCATTTATTGATGATGTTTTCATTTCAAATGCAGAGTTGGTCCGTCGTTGCCCAATGTGTCCATGATGTCTTGAAAGAGTACCCTCGACTACGACAAACTCATGGGCGGAAGGTATCTCAGTTACTTGATTTTTAGTGACAAAAAACATACATTCCCTTATGAAGTCTCCAGTTTGATCCCTTCACACTCTAAATGCAACTATTACATTATTTGTTACTAATTTGTTAAAATTTTGCTCCTTTTTTGCTTGTCAATAGGTTTTAGAGGTCCGTCCTGTAATAGACTGGGACAAAGGAAAAGCAGTTGAGTTTTTGCTTGAATCACTAGGTATGTTACTGGTGATTTATTTTGATTTGATCTCTTTCTCCTCACTAGGTATAAAGTAGAAAATATTTTTGTAACTGGTGAAGTCAAGAAATTTTAGAATGAATAGTTCTATCCATTCTTTTCAAATATGTGCACATCAATGCAGGTTTTCGAAATAGCCATGATGTGCTTCCTATTTATATTGGAGATGACAGAACAGATGAAGATGCATTCAAGGTAAGTAATACACAACAGAATCTCATGTCACTACCATTTCTTCTGAAATTAAAGAGTATATTTTAAATCCAGGTTTTGAGGGGGAGATATCAAGGTTACGGAATTCTTGTTTCGACTAGCCCAAAAGAGAGTAATGCTATCTTCTCTCTCAGGGATACTTCAGAGGTTGGGAATATGACATCTAGCCAAAATTTTGTTGTTCATGTCAAATTTTTCTATGATTAAAATGTAAAGTAAAATTTTCCTTCGTGATGTGAAATCATATGCAGGTTAAAGAATTCTTGGAATCTCTTGCAAAAACGATGGAAAACCAAGAAATATAAAATGAGAAGGAGGGGCAGGGGAGCAGGAGGGATAGTATAGATAAGAAACATTACATTATGTTTCTACAATTTTATAAATAAGTTGAAGCAATCTCTTTATCATTCTGCAAGAATTTTGTTTTCATTTTTTGTAATTCCTTTTCTCGGATTTTCATATATTACCTTTGGGTAGAAGAGGGTACTGCAAAGTCAAGCTTGTCCCCCATTAGCGGTGTTAGCAGCTGCTTTACCAGCCTTATTACCACGAGCATTAGGAGTGTTGTTAGCATTGCCATCAGACGGATTATTCCTCTGGCCAGAAGAGTTAGCCATTTCACACAGCCGCTTCCTACACTCCCTCTTAATGTGACCCCTTATACCTTGAAATTTGAAAAGAAGGCCCTTCTTCCCCGAGTTATTGTGATGGGCAGTGCACTTGGGACCAAATGTTTCAGATTTTCTGTCATTTCCCAATATTGAATACACACACAAAAACAATTTGTTATCTTCTTATTTTCTTCAATTTTGTTTTTGTAGAGATGAGAAAATTTGTTTTAATGCTTCAACACAGCCATGTTGTGAATGGGAGCCTAAGAGCAATGATAAAGTTGTTTTTGATGGTCATGGATTCGAGCCATAGAATCAATCACTAATATTTGTATCAGGATAAGCTGCCTACATCATATCTGACTCCTCGATACGGCCCTTCCCATGTAAACACGAAATGCTTCATAACACCGAGCTGCCCTTTAAGTCATGTTGTGTTGTCTGCGGTGAACTTTCAGATCTAGGCAACAAAAATATGTTCTAAAAGTTTCTGTTTATTTGTAGCATAGCGAACAAACATCATCAGTAGTATATATGCAACCTATTGAAGTACGGATCTTATAAAAGAAGTTTCGTCTTGTCAAGCCACGACTTCAGCCAAAAATGTCTGAAGTTTGTCCTTGTCAAATTCATAATTTCAGTCAAAAATGTCTGAAGTTGGCCTTGTCAAACCATACCAAACTTAAGGCAAAACGACAGTTTTGCCTTCACAAGGCCACACTTCCGGCAAAAGTCCGAAATTTACCAAACTTCAGGCACAAATCTTTGCAACTTCAATCATCTACTTCTGAAGCGGTATATTGCAAAAAATCAAAATTCCGCATACAACATAAATTGCTGCCCCAAATTGAGTATTTGTGCACTGCGCCCTGATTAATTCCCCTACTTTAAATCTATTTAAGTTAAGCAAACAGTTGTGATAGGCCCAAGATTGTTGCTCTACTGTTACTGAGCCACTATTGCATATTCAAAAGTCCAGTCTTCAGTTTAACAGATTTAAAATAAATGATGATTTGTCCGAGATTTTGGTGCTAACGAAGACCAAAATTTCTGTTACTTCTGACCTCTGTTTCCATGCACTTTACTAATTACTACTGTAACAACTGTTTTTTAATCTCTTCTGTTAAAGCTATTCTCTTGGAAACATAGAATGGTATGACAAAGATTTAAGTTTTGGTTCTCTCTTCCATCCTTTATATTGCATTTGCACAATTTTTATTACAAAGAGTTATTTGCAGTTTGCACTCTCTTAAATATTAATGCATGTAAAAGTCATTTTTTTGATTTGTATTATATAATTTATTTATTTTTGAATTGTTACTTAAATGTATTGCTTTTTTACAAATTATCATAAACCAAATAATTTGTAGAAAAAAATTAAAGCAAGATAAGTCGAGTCTATGTAGGGAGGGCCAGTAAGTAGAGAAAAATAATATATGATGTCCCCTCACTGGAAAATTACATTGTGTAGATAGGTAATATTTTTATCTACATATCATATGTGTTGAATTCCTTTAATTTCTTGGTATGTTTACTTTTTCATATTTTGACACCCTTGATAAAAGTTTTAGTTCTGCAACTTATCGCAGGACAAAATCATTTTGGGAAACGCTCCTCTCAATGTTGTGGGTTCAAAACTAAGTGATACTATGAGATATCTCTGGTACAGTAGCTAGGATGTAAGCGATCTATCTCTGATCACCTCTTCATTTCAATTTATGCGAATCTATTTTCGTTTTAGTCAATTATAAAACGAATGAACTAATTCAATATAAGAAAAACTCTTTAATTTTAGAATTTCAGTATTACCCTCGCCATTATTACTTTTGAAAGCTGACATAGAGCCCACTAGTTTTAAAGTAAACAATCTGTGATATTTTATTAGGTAATGAAGAATGTTTAGAAGTTGTGTACAATGTGTCAGATCCCTTTCATGTTTATACTTGTTCTCTATTTCTCTTTACTATTCAGTGGGCCCATTAAGGGTATTCTTGGCACTTGGTGTATATTTAGGTGATTTGGAAAAGTCACTATTTTGTTAGGACCCATTTAGTAGGCGTTTGGACATGCGACATGAAATCATGAGATGAAATCAGCGTTTGAACATGTGACTTCATCTCATGAGATGAAATCCCAAATCATCCAAAAAGGCATGATTTGGGATTTCAAATCATGATTTCAAAATTTTTAAATGTAAAACGTGGCCTATAAGTTTATATTTTGTAAAAAAAAAGACTCATAAGTTGGTAGATATATTCAACAATTACTCTCACCAACCATTTACCAACCTCATTAACTTCTACCAACCTTTATTTATGTTCTAACTTCTACCAATCTTTCTTTATGTTATATTTGTTTCCAAACAAATAACAATGTTGGTTCGTCTTTTCGGTCATCTGATCGGGAAATGCATGCTCGGCGTGAAGAGATTGTTCATACCATGTGGGAGGATTATATTAAAGAGTAGTTACATTACTATTCATGTTAAATTTTCCTTTTTATTGAACTAAAGTTTGATCAATTGATGTTGTGTTTTTTAGAAAGGTCTTCTAGTAGCGTATTAATTTTGTTATGAACTATGACTTGCTCATTTGGTAGGATTGTATAAGAATTGGGAAAGATTTGATAGTTTTCACAACGTGTGAGGTTTTTATGTCTATAAGAAAAAATACAACTTAAGAAATCCAAATTGCATATCCAAATATGATTTCATCTCATGGTTTCAAATCATAAACGGCTCCTTAGATATGATTTGAAATTCATGATATAAAATCAGGTTGATTTGAAGTTGAAACTTTATTTGGACATGCAATTTGGATTTCTTATGTTGTATGTTTGTTTTCATAAACCTGAAAACCTACAAGTTGGGAAAACTTTCAAAACTTCCTCAATTCTTATATATCCTACCAAATGAGAAAACCATAGTTCATAACAAAGTGAATACACTACCAAAATGTCTTTCTAAAAAATACAACATCTATTGATCGAACTTTAAATCAATAAAAAGCAAAATTGAACGTGAGTTGTAGTGTCACTATTCTTTAATACTCACTCCGTCCATTTTTACTTGTCTTGTATACTAAAAATAGTTGTCCACTTTTACTTGTCCAGTTTGGAAAATCAGGAGATAATTTACCATTTCACACCTACTTTACCCTTATTATTAATTATTGAATTGACAAGTTCGAGGAATTCTTAGTGGCTGTACAACTTTTAAAGTATGTTTTATTGATTAAATCATTAGGTTATTTAACAATAACTAGGGGTAGTATAGTAAAATTGTCATTCTATTTTTGGCTCCTTAATAGGCATGTCAAGTTAATACGTGACAAGTAAAAATGGACGGATGGAGTATAATTAACCCTCCCATATGGTACAGGCAATCTTTTCAGGTCGAGCATGCATTTTCGATCAGATGACCGAGAAGACGAATCAACATTATTACTTTGAGTCAAGTTTTACATTTAAAAAATATATCTACCAACTTATGATTTTTTTTATATATAAAATATAAACTTATGGGTCAAGTTTTACATTTAAAAAAATTTTGAAATCATAATTTGGAGAATTTGTGATTTAAATCATGATATGAAGTTGAAGTTGAAATTTTGTGAAAATTTCATAAAAAAAACGCTGAGTTGAAATCAAAATATGAAATTGTTATTTTAAATCGCATGAACAAACGCCTACTTATTAAATTTCATATCTAATGAAATAAATTCGTATAAATTAAGATGGAGTATTCTCTAATATTATAGCAACTAAAAGGTGAGAATATAAAAGGGGAAATTTCACTTATTGACAATTTATGGGTCAAAATTACATATTCATAGCTCATATTTTAAATTACAACCCTATAGCCCAACATTTCATGGCCCAACTTGAATATTCACCTTTATATAACAATATACAACTTTATACACCTACTGTAGGCAATGTATACATCTTGTATAAAAGTGTATAATAATATATAAGACTAGTGTACAATATTATACAACAATATATAATTTTATACATCTACTGTAGATAATGTATAAACCTTGTATAAAAGTGTATAATAATGTATAAGACTAGTAAAAAACTGAAGAGGAAAAAAATGGCTATGACAGGTAATTAAAAAAAATAGGCTAAAATGGGTAAATATTTTTTCATAATTGGCATACAGTGTAAAATGCCCAGTACAAAAAACATAATGTACTAATTTTGCTCGACTAAACTTGTGGACAAGTACAACATTATTGAGGTAAGTGAATAAATTATAGGAGCATACTAAAAATGACTAATCATGCACAGACCTACCTGTGTTTTATCTTTTTAAGTCTTCCAAAAACCTACGTAACCTTCCCAATCCACTCAGGCGGTTTTCTTTTACATAAACTAGATAAAATGCAAATTTATTTTCCTTTATGTTCAAATATCTTGAACATTATTGATCCATGGCACGTATAACTGTAACATCATCTACTTTCTTTGTAAAGTAATGGACTTTTTTCACTCACTATCACGATTTATGAAGATACATAAGGTCATGTGTCTCGTCCCTTCATGTTTTAATTCGGAGTCCTCTTCTTATTCTTCTTATTTCAATTTATATGACATATTTTGAATTAACATGAAATTTTAAAATGTTAAATTTACAAAAGAATTGTGTTTTAAACATACTATAACATTTGTATAACTAAAGAACTTTTAAAATTTATGATCTTAAACATGCTACAACATTTAGTGTTGCCAAAAAAGTTTCTCATAATGTCACATAAACTAGAATGGAGGAAGTATTAGGTACTACTACTAGTATACGACATACGTGTAAGGGGTCTGCCTGATCATACTATTTAATATGTATTGAGTTTCACTTATATACATAAATAGCACAAAACGATTTTTACACTGTCACATTATTCAAAAGATAGTTTACAATTAATGTAATTTTAAAAATAAGGTAGAGTATCTGTTCACGGATAAAGACAAACTGATAGTGTACAATATCTTTATACTGTCGTGTGTATCAATTATTAAGCTTTTTAATATTTGGCCTCTGTTCACAAGAAAATTGGTCGGGGAAAAGGAAAAGTTGCGTTCTAGGTGGACTTCATCAAAAGATTGAGTGATGTCATTAGCTTTTTATTAAAGGCATGGTTTACGGGAAAAAAAAATCTTATCCCATTTTCTGCCATATGATTAGCACTAATCTCTAATAATGCAGCAAATTGCGTACAGTATCACATAAGAAGATTTTGAGTTGATGAATATAATAGTCATACAGTTGAGGTACATCTTATCCTTGATATTTGGTGCAAGGACGAGTCATCACATATTCTGATGCATCATCTTACTTTTATCGAATCCGCAACTTTTCTAGTAAAAAAAAAAAAGTTAAATCAAACTAGTACAAAAAAAAAAAACACATAAATAGGATTCACGCACGAATTTCGTGCGTGAAAGGACCAAACTACAAAAATAACAGTTTGGCCTTTCACGCACGAATTTCGCGCGTGAATGAGACCAACCATCTCCCTGGCCATGTTAGTAAAAAAAGAGAATAGAAAGCAATAATTTTTAGAAATCTTGTGAATTGTGGGGCCAGGGAAGAGACTTGGCAAAGCTTTTAACTCACATTTGTATTATTTTGCTGCATGTAGAAAGATTTTGCTTAAAAATATCCCTTTCACATTAACGAGTCCTGAACCAAAATGCCCTAAAAAAAATTGAACTAAAATACCCCAACAAAAAAAAAAGTTACCAAAGTACCTTTAGCGCAATATTTTACTGCGCTATAGCACTTGACGGAGACGGAACCGTTAAGTGCCATATAAAATATTGAAGTTCCCAAATCTCAAAGCATGATTAATATACGGCTAAACTACGTAAAAAAGATAAACTACGTAAAGAGGAGTGAAAAATGTGATGTTATTGAAAATGGCGGACTCCTATAACGCAGTAAAATAATGCGTTATAGGTGAGAGAAACTTTTGGATAGCGCAGTAAAATACTGCGTTACAGCACTTAACGGTTCCATCTCCGTCAAGTGCTATAGCACAATAAAATACTGCGCTAAAGGTACTTTGGTAACTTTTTTTTTGTTGGGGTATTTTAGTTCAAAATTTTTCTTTTGAGAGCATTTGGTTCCGGACTCGTTAATGTGAAGGGATATTTTTAAGCAAAATCTTTCTACATGGAGCAAAATAATACAAATGTGAGTTAAAAGCTTTGTCAAGTCTCTTCCCTGGCACCACAATTCACAAGATTTCTAAAAATTATTGCTTTCTATTCTCTTTTTTTACTGACATGGCCAGGGAAATGGTTGGCCTCATTCACGCACGAATTTCGTGCGTGAAAGGCCAAACTGTTATTTTTGCAATTTGGTCCTTTCACGCACGAAATTCGTGCGTGAATCCTATTTATGTGTTTTTTTTTTTTTTGTACTAGTTTGGTTTAACTTTTTTTTTTTGTGCTAGAAAAGTCGTGGATTCTACTTTTATCCCGTTTGTGAACAATTATGCCGATAAAAATAGGGCAACTTATATATAGGAATACTACCATTTAAGGGCTGATTAGTTTTATTGATTTATAATTCGTAACTAGTTTATGGGAATTCACTATATTTGAATATACTGTTTAGTTGTATCCAACCTTATCGGATGTCGCGTGTATTTGACTGTATTTGAATACATGTAACCTTAATTTCTCTAAATATATGTGTATTCAAAATGATTGTATTCCAGTGCATTTAAATACACAACGGATCAGTGTATTTTAGTGTATTTATATATTGATCTATCCTTTTGTTTTGGCTATATTTAAATGTATTCGAGCTCCGATCAGCAAGGTCGTCGCCGGACGTCGCAAAGTTGAATGTATTCGACCGTATTTGAATGTATTTACACTTAAAAAAATGACAAAATGAAGAATACAATCAAGTTCAGTCAAAATCTCCGGCGAAAATACAAAATATATTATATTTAAAAAATGAAGAATACAATCAAAACCGGTCAAATCTCCGGCGTAATACAAAGTACCTGTATTTACACTAAAAAAAATGAAAAATACATTCGAATCCTTTAAAAAATACACCATGTTTACTCAAAAAATTAAAATACATTGTATTCATACAGATCTGCAACAACTCCGAAGAATACACTGTATTCATGCAGATCTGTATTCACTGGAATACCCATATCAGATCAGATCGTGCTTCTGATAATCAGATCCAAAAGACGATCTGAGATACAAAAGATGGAGAAGAATTCGTGGGTTCCGGTTTCTCCGACGAGCATGAAGCTCCACGTGCCGTCACTGAACATTAGATTCTCCATCGACAGATCTGTATCTCCTCGCCGTTCGATGGCGGTGTCTCAACATGATCAGGTGGTTCGAAAGCAGATCCCAAAGAGACGTTCTCCTACAAGGCATCCTAGTTCGTTTAGGTGTAGTATGCATAAGAATATGAAGAATAATACTTTTTCGATTTCGTATACGCATAACCGATTAAATGCTTGGAGATCGGCGATGGCGAATTCATTGGTGCGGATCCGTTCCGTTGAGAGAGAGAGAGAGAGAGAGAGAGAGAGGGAGGGGGAGAGAGAGAGGGGAGGGTAGCAGTGAGGTCGTGGAGCGGGGGTTTGCGGTGGTTTAGATTTTGCCAGAGTAGGATAAAAGGAGGGAGAGAGGCGACTATAGCCATAGTGAGGGGAAAAGGGGGGGGGGAGACAGAGAGAGATGGGTGAGCGAGAAGAATGATATAGTGGAATAACTCTATGTATTTGGTATAGCTATGATAGGTAAATTAAAAAATCACTGTAGCTATGACAGAAAAATTTCCAAAAAAATATAGTGGGTCTTCAATCCGGTCTATCGTAGCTTGTGAGATAAAGCTCACATGTTTGCATGTATAACTCAGAGTTGTAACCAACAAATTTGAGAGACGGACGAAGGGTTGTTTGTGGTAATAGGTATTTTTCCGCTCTTAATTAGAAGTTTCGATCGAGTTCAAATCATGAGAATGAAATCGTCTTTGATAAGAAGTGTTTTATATACTCTCAAGTGGGACTTCCCAATGTAAATACGTATTAATCGGACCCAAAACGGATATCAAACCCCGAATAAAAAATTAAAATAATATTTTGCAGGAGGGTGGATTTTGATGCACGAGTGTTTCAAAAGAATATTGAAGAATAAGGTGCAAATAAATTATTATTATTTTAAGAAAAAAAACATTGCATGTATTATAGATGCATAGATGTGATAGAACTATGAATGGCCCCATAAAGAAGAAAAAAGAAATTAAACAAATGATGGATCATCCATATACTACTAATTTTATATTTACTCCAAAAGTAAGCAAACGTGAACTAATCCTCATATATTTGCATAATCAAATAATACTAGAGCGGTGTGGAAACTATAGTAGAGTCCGGAACCTAAATGATCCAATAAAAAACGAATTGAACCAAAATACTCGAAGAAAAAAAAATGTTACCAAAGTACCTTTAAGGCATTTTTTTTATGCATTATGTAAAAATGTGTTAACGTTGCCCGTTTACATCCGTTGCCAGAACTTTTTAAAAAATTAAAAGAAAAAAATCCAAAAAAATTACATAACGCAGCATTTTGCGGCGCTATGCTGACGCATAATTTAGGGGTTTAAGAATAGGTGTGTTATGATAATTAACCAAACTTGTCTACTTCTATTCTAACTTTCACTTTTTTAGTTTTTTAGTTTTACTTTTAATATCCTATAGAATTTTGTTAAATTTAATATTCTAAATATGAGTTAAAGTTTTAAATGTTACTACAATTTTATCCAACATTGAAATACATTTTCAAGAAAATTTTTAATTTTCAAAGGGCATAAAAGGTGATCAACATTTTGAGGATATTTTTGTCGTTCAATATTTAGTGTTTCAACATTCATGTTAATTAGTTTTAGAAATTTTTATAAATAAAAGAAAGTAAGACACTTAAATTGGTGTGGAGCGGATATTATTTATTTTATAGAAATAATTATATATATATATATATATATATATATATATATATATATATATATATATATATATAATTATTTCTATAAAAGAAAGTAATACACTTAAATTGATACCGAAGAGATATTGTTCTTCCTAAGCATAAGCTCGGTATTATATTTTTGTTGTCTTAGAAATGATTATAATTATTTATAAATACTATATTTTCGGTTTCCTTAAAATATAATTATAATTATTTTTCTAAAAATAAAAGTAAGATACTTAAATTGATACGAAGGGGATATTATCTTTCGTAAGCATGATCTAAGTCTTATATTTTTGGTTGTCGTAGAAAATGATTATTATTATTTAAAAAAAATGTAAGACACTTAAATTGATACGAAGATGATATTATTTTCTTAAGCAGTACATGTTTGGTTATCTTAAAAAATAATTAAGAAAAGTAAGACACTTAAATTGACACCGAGAGATATTATTTTTTCGAAGCATATGCTAAGACGGATATTGGTTATCTTACTTTTCTTGTAAAAAATAATTATAATTATTTTTTTAGATAACCAAACATGTAAGTTTTAGCTTATGCTTAAGAAAATAATATCATCTTCGTATCAATTTAAGTGTCTTACATTTTTTTAAAAAAATAATCATAATCATTTTCTAAGACAACCAAAAACATAAGACTTAGATCATGCTTACGAAAGATAATATCCCCTTCGTATCAATTTAAGTGTCTTACTTTTCTTTTTAGAAAATAATTATAATTATATTTTAAGGCAACCGAAAATATAGTATTTATAAATAATTATAATCATTTCTAAGACAACAAAAATATAATACCTAGCTTATGCTTAGGAACAACAATATCTCTTCAGTATCAATTTAAGTGTATTACTTTCTTTTATAGAAAATAATTATAATTATTTTAAATATATATATATATATATATATATATATATATATATATATATATATATATATATATATATATATATATATATAAGATTTAGCTTATGCTTAAGAAAAATAATATCCTCTCCGCACCGATTTAAGTGTCTTACTTTCTTTTATTTTATAAAAATTTCTAAAACTAATTAACATGAATGTTGAAACGCTAAATATTGAACGACAAAAATATCCTCAAAATGTTGATCGCCTTTTATGCCCTTTGAAAATTAATTTTTTTCTTGAAAATGTATTTCAATGTTGGATAAAATTGTAGTAACATTTAAAACTTTAACTAATATTTAGAATATTAAATTTAACAATATTCTATAGGATATTAAAAGTAAAACTAAAAAAGTGAAAGTTAGAATAGAAGTAGACAAGTTTGGTTAATTATCATAACACAACCTATTCTTAAACCACTAAATTATGTGTCAGCATAGCGCAGCAAAATGCTACGTTATGTAATTTTTTTTGCTTTTTTTTTTTTTTAAATCTCAAGTAACGGATGTAAACGGGCGTCGTTAACACATTTTTACATAACGCATAAAAAAATGCGTTAAAGGTACTTTGATATTTTTTTTTTCTTGGGGTATTTTGATGCAATTCGTTTTTTATTGGGTTATTTAGGTTCCGGACTCACTATAGTAGCAGTATAGTATTAGTAATATTTTCAAAAGTTGGAGACAATGGCACAAAAGTTTGGACCACCCAGCAAAGCTGTTGAGTCAAAGAACTCTATATATAATATAAAGTCAGGCATAGACAAGGTGATGTGGCACCTCTCTATGGCCTAGAATGTTATTTATCCTTTTTCTCCTTTTTTTGGCATTTTTCGTATTTTTCTCATTTATATTCTATGTTTAAAAAAAAAACACTTAAAAGTCACTTAACTAATATTTAATCCTCTTAATTATGTTAAATATGCCACATTATAAAACTGAAAGATAATTTCATTCCCTTAAAATACACATTCACTGTTTTCTTATTCCTTAACCGTTTGCTCCACTTCTCTAATTAACTAGACCACGTAGTGGGTAGTACTGCTTGTGTCTTTTCACATTGATTGCAAGTAACTATTTATAATCTACATCCATTTTATATTTGCAAGATCTTGGAAATATTTGAATTGAAATTGGACGCACAGACAGATATATTTAGGTAGTAGAAGCATATTAACAAATCTGTTCAACCATCTTCTTTACTCTAAGCGTAAGTGTCTTATTTGATTGTCTTTAGTGTACTTTAATTTCTATTTTGCAAAAATGTTACTATGTTGGTTGTTTCTAAATCTGGCCACACTTATCTTTTCTGTTTTTAAACCTTTTGTATGTAGATGTCTTTCTGTAGTTTGTTTTTTTCCAGGGAAGGGGCGTGTGGAAGTAAACAGAACATGACAAGAAGTTAAGGTGGACTGATTTTCAACATAATTCTTCTGTTTGTATTTGTTTTTCTGATTTCATATATATATGTAGATATATATACATACATATTGCCTTACATATTTAGCTTTTGTTATTTATGTGTATTTGAAGAAATTTTAGAGTAATACGGGATTTATAATGTAGATGTCAAACAGAAGATGAGAATGCAAATTTAATATTTCTCATTATTCTTCTTCTTCTATGTCAATTAAACTTCCCGAAAAAGATCATTTCATTTCACGAAGTCATATCCTTTCTTGGCCTTTTTTTTCCTATTTATATTCAATGTTAGAAAGAATCAAAAGTTACTCATTTATTTTTCGTAGTTATATTAAAAATGATATGTTAACAAAAATAACAAAGTCATTTCTTTAACTCTCTTAATTTATATTGTTAATAATGTACATAGATTCTTTGAAAGATGGAATAGGATAAAAAAAAAATCAAAATAGAAAAAGCCAATTTTGAGAGAGTAAAAAATCAAGGCTTGACCATTGACAAAACAATCCATAAAGAGGTAATGGCTGGTGACGGGGAACACAATATTTTCAAGGTGAAAACCTTGAAAACAAAGCTTTGTTCATTCGAAAGATAAAAAATTATAGAAGTTACCTTAATATATAGTATTAAATAATTTTTCATTTGGGTCAGACTTACAGAAGGTTTATTTCATCTTTGATTATCTTGCTTTCTTGTATACTGGTGCATATGAAACGGTACAGTTTGCAAAATCCCAATCACATAATATGCTTGCTCTATTCGTTGAGTATTCCTTTGTTAAACAAAAGGATTATTATGGTTATTGGATTTGAAATTGTGCCTAGATGTTAAGAGAAAGAGGGCAAATTATTATGCTTATAATTTTTATTATGATGACTTCCAATTAAGAAAGATGCTTTGGTTGAATCTAATCTAGAGAACATTTGATCTATAAACAAATACTAATGAGTCTTGAAAATATTATGCCTGGAATCTCACTGATTACCTACCTTTATTATTATTTTCATTTTTTTTTTCTTCTAAAAAAATGAATGGGTAGCAAATAAGTAAGGAAAATAAAAGAAAAAGGGAGAAGGAAAGGGAAGAAAAAATAAAGACAAGAAATATATAGTAAATCAATTTAACCCCAAAAGAGGAAGAAGACATTCACTCATACGTACAATTTGAGAGTCCGGAGCCTAAAGGGTATAAAAATACACGGTATTTACCAAAAGGGGATATCCAAAAATTTATATACCAAAAGGGGTATATCGTGATCTGATCCACGATATACCCCAAAGTTTTTTTTCGGCTGTCAGAGCCAATCAACGAAAAATTAAAAAAAAAAAAAATTGAACGTATAACGTGGACTGATTTGTATAACGTGGATCAGTCCACGTTTTACAAATATATTTTGTAAAACGTGGACTGATCCACGTTTTACCTCTAAAGTTTTTTTTTTTGGGCGAGCACTAAAAAAAAAAAAAATGGTAAACTTTTTTTTTGTGCAACACTTAGTGTGTTTTTTCATACTTTGACCAATGATTAATCGTGTGTGAAGACTCCGAAACGTCAATATTTTGGACGAAGAAGAAGTATGATTCTTTTTCTCCTTTTTGATTTCTTCCTTTCTCTCTTTTGTTGCCTTTTTCAAAAATGGAATGACCGATCATGAATTCTATGACGTTTTTAAGACCTCACTAATCAGCCAACCACTTTTCCATGAAGCGCCAGGGAACCATGCATTCCTCCCGGGCTGAGCTCTCACGTGTTCGGGATCCGATCAGATCATATAGAACCTGATATTTTTTTTCTGCGTACAATAATGTAGGCTCAATACATCAAGGATACGTAGACGTTCGGATCGTCATTTTAGGGGTTGAAAAGGTGCCCGAAGTAAGTTTTGTTTGAAAAAACTTAGTGTTTGACTGTAAGGTTATTTTAGTCAACTTTATATGTCGAGAAAATTAATCAGCTTTATTTTAAAAAATTTAAACCGCAGAAGTGAAATTGACATTCACAGATACATTACCCCGCGATTTTTACGTTGAAATCTATTGCGTATCATCATCTTATAAGTAAATAAAACTGAAAATTTCACGCCAATTTGGGGGAAAATCGAAATTGAATGGGATAAAAGGAGTTTTTTTAAAAATCGGCTCGGCCAAACCTCCTTGTGGCCGTTTGTCTGCGTAGATCTCGAAAAAATACAAAAGTTTAAAAAAAAAAACGCTTAAAACGGACGTCCGAGCGCAAAGTTATGACCATCTAAAGTTTGACCACTTTACAACTAGTTTTTCTCTCTATATCTTATAGAATTATATTTATATTCAAAATAATGTTTTGTCGTGATTAAAAAATAACACACTTAAATCAAAACCTTAAAAAACAAAACACTTAAACCTTAAACAAAACTTACTTCGGGTACCTTTTCAACCCCTAAAATGACTATCCGAACGTCTACGTATCCTTGATGTATTGAGCCTACATTATTGTACGCAGAAAAAATATTAAGTTCTATATAAAATATTGACGTTTCGGAGTCTTCACACACGACTAATCATTGGTCAAAGTATGAAAAAACACTAAGTTTTTTCAAACAAAACTTACTTCGGGCACCTTTTCAACCCCTAAAATGACGATCTGAACGTCTACGTATCCTTGATGTATTGAGCCTACATTATTGTACGCAGAAAAAAATATCAGGTTCTATATAAAATATTGACGTTTCGGAGTCTTCACACACGATTAATCATTGGTCAAAGTATGAAAAAACACACTAAGTGTTGCACAAAAAAAAAAAAACTTTAGAGGTAAAACGTGGATCAGTCCACGTTTTACAAAATATATTTGTAAAACGTGGACTGATCCACGTTATACAAAATATATTGTATAACGTGGATCAGTCCACGTTATACGTTCAAATTTTTTTTTTTTTTAATTTTTCGTTGATTGGCTCTGACAGCCGAAAAAAAACTTTGGGGTATATCGTGGATCAGCCCACGATATACCCCTTTTGGTATATAAATTTTTGGGCATCCCCTTTTGATAAATACCGTGTATTTTTATACCCTTTAGGCTCCGGACTCTACAATTTGATATCGTGAATTTGGGACCGGAGGATTCTGATTTTGCTTTATGTCTTTTTTCCCCCTTGGTTTTTCAAGCATGAAAGCATTAAAATTTAACTCTCTAGATTCTAATGAAAGAAAAAAAGTTTTTATGCATATATTTAATGTACAAAAGAAAATTCATGTTTTAAATTTTATTACACATATGCACTAAAGAGATCAATTATTTTAGAATAAATTCTTTTATTTTTGTAAAGAAAATATAAAATTTTCTCGATATAGAATGCACAAAAATGAGTATCGTAGAAAACCATCAAGTGATAAAACGTAACAGAAAATATAAAATCAAGTGTTAATTAGTAAAAAAATGGACTAAAATTTGCAATTTGCACTTGAAGACGAAATTATTTTTTGGAATATTTTCAATACTTTGATAACCATCAAGTGCTAAAAGTTACATAAATTATAAAACTAAGTGTTAAATAATAATAATAATAATAATAATAATAATAATAATAATAATAATAATAATAATAATAATAATAAAATGACTAACATTTGAAATTTAATCAATTTGGACTTGAAGATTAAGTTTTCTTTTTTGAAGTATTTTCAATATTCTGATATTAAAAAGATTTTTTTCGTAAATCTAACTGAGGACATTTTCCGCACGGGCAAATTAACTAGTACTTAATAACTAATGACAACTACCTTTTTGATTTAAAACGTGTGGTACGTAAAATTAGCAGCAAGAACAAAAGGAGATGAAGATTATGGGTATTAATCATTATAACGATGGCCAATAGATATGAAATTTAGTGAAGCCACTGGAGTAATGATTGTACTTTGTTCTAAATAAACTGCATTTAAACTACTGGAACCCAAGTTAATTATGCAAAGAGCTGTCCGGCCTTTACTCCCTCTCATCAGTGTCATAAGCAAGTAGTCGAATTTTATGATGAGTTCTCTAAGCTGTAATTTACATGTGAGGCTGTGACATTATATAATATATTGTATATCAAGAAAGATGAACGTCTAATGATGTTAGTATAAAATGTTTATTTATTCGTGGGCAGGTGTTGCTATTTGGCAGATAGTTTTTCTTGACTATATGATTCATTCGGGGGAATGATTGGTTCACGATCTTATCAACACACATAGGTGGAACTATGATTTGAAGTTTACGAGTTCTAAACTTGTCACACAATTATAACTCGTTTTAGTTATTGGGTTCATAATTAAATATTCCATACTTCATTTCTTAATACCATACAAGATCTAAGTATGGGGCAGGGTGGATGAAATGGAGGCTTGCTTCCGGAGTGCTATGTGACAAGAAGGTGCCACCAAAACTTAAGGGCAAGTTCTACAAAGTGGTGGTTAGACCGACTATATTGTATGGGGCAGAGTGTTGGCCGGTTAAGATCTCTCACGTTCAAAAGATGAAAGTTGCCGAGATGAGAATGTTAAGATGGATGTGTGGCCACACCAGGAGTGACAGGATTAGGAATGAGCATATTCGGGATAAGGTGGGGGTGGCCTCGGTGGAAGATAAGATGCGAGAAGTGAGATTGAGATGGTTTGGGCATGTGAAGAGGAGAGACACAGATGCCCCAGTGCGGAGGTGTGAGAGGTTGGCCATGGATGGTTTCAGACGAGGTAGGGGTAGACCGAAGAAGTATTGGGGAGAGGTAATCAGACACGACATGGCGCAACTACAGCTTACCGAGGACATGACCTTAGATAGGAGGGTTTGGAGGACCCAAATTAGGGTAGAAGGCTAGTAGATAGTCTCGTTTTCCGTTCTTATTAGTAGTCGCATTATCGCAATATAATTTCTTCTGCTCAGATTTCTGCTATTATCTGTTATTTCCTGTGCTTTGATTATTCTGTGTTATCTGTGTCGCTTGCATTATTTCATTTCATATCGCTTTGATTCTCTTAACCTTATCTGACTTCTTTTTATGCTTTTATTGAGCCGAGGGTCTTTCGGAAACAGCTGTCCTACCTTGGTAGGAGTAAGGTCTGCGTACACTCTACCCTCCCCAGACCCCACGATGTGGGATTTCACTGAGTTTTTGTTGTTATACAGGATCTAAGTAAAAGCTATTGAGTTCGTTCAAACTCATACTTAATATTGCAACTCCATCCATGTCAATACACAAATGTTTAGCTCAGATACCCAGAAATTTCACTGCGCTTATATGTATCACCATAGAAATTGGGTTCAAGCGTTCCTCAATTTCTTCTCATTAATGAACTCTTGACATATTCAAAGGAATGCGGTTCTTTCGAGAAGTTCCTGTGCATACATCACAACATATGTATTATAATAAAAATTAAATACACAATGGTTTAGATTCTCTAAAATCTTTTTATCTACACAGATGTACTTTAGCTACAAGTTATTGAAAATATAATTATAAAAATAACAGTGTATGTTTTCTAATAACTTAAATTTTTAAATGATTATCATTAATTTTTAATAAGGTTTCAAAGCAGATGAAAGGTCCTAAATTCAAATCTCACCGTCATCAAGCGTTTTTTTTAAAGTAAGTTCGCCTAATAGATATATGGATTGTGTTGTATAGATAAGTAGCACTAGGAGTGGCAAACGTGTGGGTCGAATCGGATATGTACGGATTGAAATGGGTTAAATAGAAACGGATAAAATACCTGATCCGCCTATATTTAACACAGATAAAAAAGGGTTAACAGACAGATAAAATGAATATTCATATAATTATCCATGACTTCTAGAATAGTCAGGTGAGAACACAAATTATAAGCTAAAATAAGCTTAGACTCCAGAAAGCAACAACTCATGAAAAATAACAAGGAGAAATATGAGTATTGATAATATGAATATTGTTATAAAATAAAGACTATAAAATAAATACACGGGAGAAATATATAGAGAGAGATAAGATTGTGTATTGCTTATGTTCTCTGTTACAAAACATATGGTCTCATATTTATAGAAGTAAAAATCCTTGATGGCCAAATAATTAGAGGACACATAGTGTCTAAGATTTTGGTGACTAAACATCCTTGATGGCAAAGTATAAGAGGAAACCTAGTGGCCAAAATATTTGGTGACTAAGAAATGATCTTGCTTTCCAAGATAGTCTTGATGGACATCCATTAGATAAATAAATTACAACACTCCTCCTTGGATGTCCATTAATTAGATGACGTGCCTCGTTAAAACCTTATTAGGAAAAACCCTGTGCGAAAAAGTCCTAATGAAGGAAAAAGAGTAAACATATCTAGTAATACGCTTTGAGAGTTGCCTCATTAAAAACCTTACCAAGAAAACCCAATGGGACAAAAACTTGGTTAAGGGAAAAAGAGTACAGCACGTATTTCACTCCTCCTGACAAGGACCAAAATTTTGATGTCGGAGTCTTCACATTCCAATCTTGAATATCATCTTCTCAAGAGTTGATGTTGGCAAAGATTTGGTAAACAAATCTGCAGGATTGTCACTTGAACAAATTTGTTGCACATCAATATCACTATTTTTCTGGAGATCATGTGTGAAAAATAACTTTTGTGAAATGTGCTTCGTTTTATCTCCTTTTATGAAGCCTCCTTTTAATTGAGCTATAATGCAGCATTGTCTTCATATAATACTGTGGGTATTTTTGTATCACACATTCTCTACTTGCTTCATGAATAGCTATTATCTCAGCATGATTCGAATAAGTAGCAACAATGGACTGCTTTGTGGATCGCCATGATATAGCAGTACCTCCGCATGTAAACAGATAGCTTGTTTGAGATCAAGTTTTATGTGGATCAGATAAATAACCTGCATCTGCATAACCAACAAGATCTGTACTACCTTTGTTAGTATAGAACAAACCCATATCGCTAGTTCCCTTCAGATATCGCAATATATGCTTAACTCCGTTCCAATGTCTTCGTGTAGGAGAAGAGTTATACCTTGCTAGCAAATTAACATAGAACGCTATGTCAGGTCTTGTAGCGTTAGCAAGATACATAAGTGCACCAATTGCACTAAGATATGGTACTTCAGGACCAAGAAGCTCTTCATTTTCTTCTTGAGGTCGGAACGGATTTTTACTCACTTCAAGTGAGCGAACAACCATTGGAGTACTTAAAGGATGCACATTGTCCATGTAAAATCGTTTTAAAACTTTTTCGATATAGGTAGATTGATGGATAAAGATCCCGTCTGCTAAATGTTCAACCTGCAAACCAAGACAAAGTTTTGTTTTTCCGAGATCTTTCATCTCAAATTCTTTCTTTAAATATCCAATCACCTTTTGGAGCTCTTCTGGAGTTCTAATTAGGTTTATGTCATCAACATAAACAACAAGTATAATGAACTCTATTTTTTTTTCTTAATAAAAGTACATGGACAAATGGCATCATTTATATAATCTTCATTTACCAAGTACTCACTGAGGCGATTGTACCATATGCGCCCTAATTGTTTTAGACCATACAATGATCTTTGTAATCTGATTGAATACATCTCCTGAGACTTTGAACTAATTGCTTCAGGAATTTTTAATCCTTTAGGAATTTTCATATAGATTTCATTATCAAGCGAGCCATAAAGGTAAGCTGTAACCACATCCATCAGATGTATTTCAAGGTTTTCATGTACAGCTAAACTGATGAGATATCGAAATGTTATGCCATTCATAACAGTTGAATATGTTTCTTCATAGTCAATACCGAGTCTTTGAGAGAATCCTTGTGCAACAAGGCGGGCCTTGTATCTCACAATTTCATTTCTCTCATTCCTTTTCCGCACAAAGACTCATTTGTAGCCAACTGGTTTAACACCATTAGGCGTTTGGATTACCGGTCCAAAAACTTCACGTCTGGCAAGTGAATTCAATTCGGATTAAACTTCCTCTTGCTATTTTGGCCAATCATATCTTCGTCGACATTCTTCGACAGATTGAGGTTTATGTCTTTCATAATATTCAGTGCAACATTATATGCAAAAACATTATCCACCATAATCTTCGATCGATTCAGATCTACCCCATCACCAGAAGAACTCAATGATAGTTCTTTACTCATTTGAGTCTCGGGTTCCCTAATATCTTCAGGAATATCAGGATTAATCAGATCTTGAATATCTTTATGATATTCTTTCATAGTGTCATTCGGATCATTTTTCGTGTTTCTTTTTCTAGGATTTTTATCCTTAGAACCTAATGGCCTACCACGCTTCAGGCGTGTATAAGATTCAGAGGTTATGACACTAGTAGATTTTCCCTTTGGGATATTAATTCGGATAGGCACATTCTCTGCAGGGATATGTGACTTAGTTATTCTTTTCAAATCAGCAAATGCGTCTGACATTTGATTTGCTATTTTTTGCAAGTGAATGATCTTCTGGATCTCCTGTTCACATCTAGGGGCACGTAGATCAAAATGAGATAGTCATGAAACTCTCCACACAATTTCTCTTTTGATTTCTTTTCTCTCTCCCCCTAATTGTGGAAAATTTGTTTCATCAAATCGACAATCTACAAATTGAGCAGTGAATAAATCTCCCGGCAATGGCTCAAGATAGCGAATAACAGAGGGTGATTCAAACCCAACATATATTCCAAACCTTCTTTGGGGGTCAATCTTAGTGCGCTGTGGTGGTGCTACCGGCACATATACAGCACAACTAAAGATTTGGAGATGAGCAATATTTGGTTCATGACCAAATACTAATTGTGACGGGGAGTATTTATTATTATGAGTCAGTCTGAGACGAATAAGAGATGTTGCATGTAAGATAGATGTTATACCCTATTTTAACCTAAGTCAAAATAGTTTATAACATTCCGGTAATTCCGGGATTAATTAAAGTACGGGAGTCGCCACCTAATTATTTACGGTGAATTAGGGCACCTAAGGTTAATTAAAGTAATTATCTAAATTTGATATTATTGTAAAGTCTACGAAACCAAAATATAGGTAAGAGTTCAACTAACTTAAAGGGAAGGTATTAGGCACCCTTTAAGATCCATTAACAATGGTTAACTGACCGGACTAAAATTTCATTAGGCTAAGAATGCAAATATAATATTTTACATATTTAAGAAAATATCTTGTGGGTGTTGCTAAGGTTATAGTAAAAAAATATGAACATGCTGTTTTAAATAAGATTTGTGAAAAGGATAATAGTTTGTATAAAAAGACTTTGGTTATAAATAAACCAAGGGAAGTATGAATTTGTACAACATTTTATAAATATTTGGAGAAAGTAGGTTAGGCCGACTAACAAATTTAAAAGCGTTATTGTAAGATTAATCTCGGTAAAGTTTAAAGTTTTTATAGAAAGACTATTAGTTCGATATAGATTATGTAAAGATTGTTTTTACAAATATATGTTTCAAGTGTTGGAAAGGAGCTAAAGTAGAACAGTTATCCATGAAAACTAGTTCGTTTTTCTTATTTCTCAAAACAAGCGAACATTAGTGTGTAAAGTTTATAATACTTTGGAAGCATATCTTTCTTTCTAAAAATGCCAAACTTACGGGGAACAGTTAAACTCACCTGATTTAAGACCCAAATTTACTAATTAAGACATCCTAATATGAAATAGGCTCGGTTAAACATAGGCAGCTAAGTATTTATCACAATCCCACAGCTAGGTAAAATGTTAGTCACACCAACGTAAAAACAAGCATCGAAAAATAAAGTAAGATGATTAAAGCCATATTTGGCTTCCATAGAGGAGTAGAGTTTTTAGAGGTTAGCCGTTCGGCTAGCCACTCTCTTTGTTTTCTGTTCGGATGAATGTCGAGAGAATGAGAGCCGAATGGGAATGCGCATGCAAAGTTCGAATGCCGCGGAATCTCAAAATGAGACTATTCGAATAATGTATCTTTGTGAAGACCCCATATCGCTCCGAAGTGTACATGTAAAAGAAAGAAAAATAAAGATTAATAACAAGGTAATTTACAAAAGGATATCGAAATCTAAAACGCACACTTAAGATGAATTTAATGTAACTACATAAGTACTGATTTCACACCACACAGTCTAATCCGGGTTATAAATAGTTTACACGTCAGGGACAGCAGGCCCACATTTGAATTTAGATGCCCACAAAGTAGGAAAAGGGCCAAGGCACAAAGCAAACAAAGCTATACATGTACTTGGAGGGGATAGGCCCAACCGATTGTTCAAATGGGTGATTTAATGGGCTAAGCATATGTATTGTTTGGCAGCAGGAGAAACACCACATCAAGTTGTATTTCTAATTGTAAACAGAAGCATACAACAATAGTGATTTCTACCCCTTTCTTTAAACTTTTATGCAATATTCTGTGAGACTCAAAAAATCAACGAAGAGGCCAAGGAAAATAGCAAAGAAACATCTCCACAACCAGCAGGCTGTAAATGGGCTGAAACTCCAATTTAAAGAAAATTTAGACAAACAAAAGGGCTGTTGCCATCCTTATTCCAGTGTCGTATAAGATCAAAAAAAAAAAAGACACAAAAACTAGAACCTCCTAAGCATGGCCGACTATCAAAAGAGATCAAATTAATCCCTAGATTACCTCGGCTTCCAACCAGCAAAACAACTGCAATCAGAAACCAGAATAATGTCACATGTGGATATTGAACATGTTCATCTCATAATGCCAAATGTAAAACCATTTCAAACGTTCAGCAACCAGAATAAATCATACTTCAAACTTCAAAAAAACTCGTCCACAACAACAAAAGGCTGTCTATTTATTTCCTCTGTTCAGTTTTTATAGAATTTATCCATGGTCTGATCCGAACAGGAGGAAGGGATTGATATTACCAAAAGGGTTCAGTTAATTGTACTAATGAAAAAAAAGCCAAAAAATAAACTCAAAGCAATATCTATTACCCTATCATAGAAATCCCTACAGCTGATTAGTAAATGTCGTTACAAAAGAAATCAAACTCAAGTGATCAAGTAAACCAGAATTTGATCCTTTTACAAATGATAATACCAGTCTTTGAAACGAGTATATCCAACATGAATCCTGTTAACTTAAACAAATTCCAAGAGAATGTAGAAAATACAGATCTTTGAAACGAGTGTTGCGGCAATGACATGGTAAACTAACCTAAGTCTCAAACTAGCCATTTCGACATTAATCCTGTCAACTTAAACAGACAGCCATGACCTTATGGACCGACATAAATCTTAAACTAATAAGCCAGCATCGTATATCAATTCAAACAGGCAGCTATCACTTTGTCAACTAAAGAGACTTCAATTAACCAACATCAACTTCAATAACAACAACTACCAATATCTTAGTATGGTTAGGCAAGAATTAAAACATGCATAAACATGCCTAAACTAATAATTAAGCAACTAATCTGACTGAACAGGACGAGCAGTTAACTCAAACACGCATACATCAGCAATTCGGGACACGCGACCATCAAATAGATAAAATACCAAATAAACTAAAAGGAAAAGAAAATCACCTCTTTCGGGTGCAGTGAACGGGACGCGGAGGTCTCGAATCTACTCTCGTATTGACGGATTCGAAACAATAATAGAGTAATACAGAGTAAATGTTTTGTATTTTGAAATCGATGTCCAGAAGTAAAGTGAGATTGTTTTGTATTTCTTTTCCGAACATTCAAGCTGCCAAAAAAAAGAACTCTAATGCTAGTATATATAGGACGAAACTAGGGTTTTTTGAGGTTCGAAATTGGGCGGGATATGAGACCCTTTTCGAAATCTCGTCCAAAATCTTTTCCAAGTGAACGTTGGCCGATTTTGGATGAACTTGCGGACCATCACGTGATGTATTCATAGTTTCCCGAAATGGTGGAATCTATTATGGTCTTTGGAGATTTTTTCTGTGATTTGGAGCGTGAGACCAGAGAATTGCCAAATGGAAGCAGAAAAAGGACGATTTTGCTTAAAAAGGGGGTGGACAAAGTCTGTGTATGGTTAAAGGTGGTTTGGGATGTTAGCTAGAAATGGAAGAGGGAGAGGAACGAAGAGAGAGTGGAGGAGAGAGAACAGAGGGGATATGCGGTGCTAGGTTGAAGATTAGGCTTCAACCGGTTTTGAGATGTAAATGGGCCGGGTCATACGAGAATGGGTAAAGGGATGGTTGAGTAATTTCAGTTGGGCTGGTCGTTGGAATTGGTCCGGTGGAATTAATGAATATTGTGTTTGTATTTTGAGTCATTAATTTGGCTGAAAAATATTGGCCCTTCCTACTCTATTTAATTATTTTTGGGCTTCTAATTTAATAACTAGTACAATATGTACTATGTGAAGACAATTAAAAATTAGTATGTAGAAAGTAAAGGATTCAATAAAGTAAAATTAATTTAACGAGTACAAATCCTAAAATGAAACGATGGCAAACCATTTAAAATTTGTAATAAAGTAATGAAAGTAACGATGTTAATAGTAATAAAAAATAGTAGTGAAAACACAGTATTTAGCTCGTTAATAAATTTAAAAGCCCAAGAAAATAATATTGGAATAAAGGAGGGACAAAATTGGGTGTCAACAATAGCATGACTCCAGATGGTAGTAGGCAACCGTGTTTTCATAAATAGTGGTCTTGCTATCAACTGTAGTCGTTTAATAAATGACTCAGCAAGGCCATTTTGGGTATGAACATGAGCTACAGGATGTTCAACTTTTATCCCAACTGATAAACAATAAGCATCAAAAGATTGAGATGTAAATTCTCCAGCATTATCGAGGCGTATAGCTTCAATGGGATAATCCGAAAACTGTGCCCTTAAGCGTATTATTTGTGCCAATAACTTTGCAAACGCCAGGTTGCGAGACGATAGGAGGCACACATAAGACCATTTTGCATACGCTCTAGAAAGGCAGGAGATTCAATATTAACTTTGATTGGTGATGACTTAGCTATCAATTTACCCTGATAACAAGCGGCACATGAAAATTCACCACTTTCAAGAATCTTCAGGTTCTTAAGTGGATGCCCATTTGAATTTTCAATAATTCATCTCATCATTATTGATCCAGGGTGATCTATTTGGTCATGCCAAAGCACAAAAGTACTTGAATCATTAAACTTCTGGTTTACGATAGAGTGTGCTTCAATTGTATTAATTTTTGCATAATACAGACCAGAAGACAAAGTTGGTAATTTCTCCAAAACATATTTCTAGCCGAAGACATTCTTTGTAATGGCAAGATATTCATCATTTATTTCGTTTAATGTCTCAACGTGATACCCATTACGACAGATATCTTTGAAATCTAACAAGTTTCTTGGGGATTTAGAAGAGAATAATGCATCTTCTATAACAAGTTTTGTCTCCTTAGGTAGAAATATAGTAGCTCTTCTGGAGCCTTCAATCAATTTCGAATTGCCAGAAATTGTATTAATATTTCCCCTTTTCCTACGCAAGTGAGAAAATTATTTCTCATCTTTGAATATGGTATGCGTTGTTCCACTATCAATCACACAAATATCTTCATGATTGGCCATCGATCCAAATAAAATTTGAGGAATTTCCATATATTCTTCAAAATGAAAGGATAGACAAAGTGAATATGAAAGTAGATATTATTATTAAACAAAACATTACACAAACTTTATTTACATAACTATGGAACTATTATAGATAATAGTAACAACATGGATGAAAATATCTAAACTTTTACAGATCCATCACCGACCAGATGATCTATTTTTCCTTTAGGGAGTTTAAACAAATCTGCCACATCTAGATGCATGGGCACAACATTATCTTCAGAAATAAAATTTGCTTCGGCATTCTTTTCTGACCTTTTGACGGAGGCTTAATACAACTCAACTAGGTGTTTTGGCGTACGACAGGTACGTGACCAGTGCCCCTTTCCTCCACATCGGAAGCATTTATTTTCTGAATTTTTCTTTTACACAGCTTCATGCTTTTCATCCTTCCTTTTACACTGCTGGTGGTGAAAGGTATTATTTGGTGCAAGATGAGAAACATGATTAAAATTCCTTCCTCGACCACGGCCGTGACCACGATTGGGGCCACGACCTCTTCCACGCCTAGTGGCGAAAATTTGTCTCATTCACTTCAGGGAATGGGGCAGTACCAGTAGGTCGGCTTTCATGATTTTTCATTAATAATTCATTATGTTGTTCAGCCACTAGAAGATGTGAGATTAGATCAGAATATTTCTTGAACTTCATCTCTCGGTATTGCTACTGCAGGAGCATACTCGAGGCAGGAAAGTTGTTGCTACTGCAGGAGCATACTCGAGGCAGGAAAGTGGAGAATGTTTTCTCTAGCATATCATGATCGGTGATATTTTCACCACATAATTTTAATTGAGAAATAATTTTAAATATGGCAGAATTATACGCCCAAATAGATTTAAAATCTTGTAGCCTCAGATGGATCCAATCAAAATGTGTTTGTGGAAGCACAACCATCTTCAGGTGGTCATATCTATCTTTTAAATTATTCCATTGCATAAGAGGATCTTTAACAGTGAGATATTCCATTTTCAAGCTCTCATCAAAGTGATGGCGAAGAAATATCATTGCCTTGGCACGGTCTTGATTCGATGCCTGATTTTTATCTTTGATGGTGTTTGCCAGACCCATCGCATCAAGATGAATTTCGGCATCAAGAACCCAAGACAGGTAGCTCTTCCCAGATATATCTAAGGCAACAAATTCATGTTTAGAAAGATTTGCCATTAATTAAGAAAAAGAAATTCATTACATTCGGGGCTTTCAAAGTATTTGCTCGAGAATGGCAGAGTCTCGTGCTGATAACGTGTTATAAAAAAAGACTATAAAATAAATACACGGGAGAAATATATAGAGAGAGATAAGATTGTGTATTGCTTATGTTCTCTGTTACAAAACATATGGCCTCATATCCTTGATGGCCAAATAGTTAGAGGACACGCAAGGCCAAGATTTTTGGTGACTAAACATCCTTGATGGCAAAGTATAAGAGGAAACCTAGTGGCAAGATTTTGGTGACCCAACATACTTGATGGCAAAGTATAAGAGGAAACCTAGTGGCCAAAATATTTGGTGACTAAGAAATGATCTTGCTCTCCAAGATAGTCTTGATGGACATCCATTAGATAAATAAATTACAACAAATATCCATTTTTTTTGTGAATAATGTGGATAATATATGCATTTGATCCATTTTAAAGATTCAACTCATATTTAATGGATCGGATTGGATAATTACTCATTTTTTAAACCATTTTACCAATTCTAAGCAGCACAATAACGAGGACTGTATAGGCATTACCTAAATTTATAACATCGATTGCCAAGAAAATCAAACCAAAATATTATAGAGAGAGGGATCATATGGACAAAAAACTACATATTACATTTCCCTCCTCTGTCTATACACTCAACTACAGAAAGTTTTTTTTTTTTATCATACCTAGTTCTAAAGCTAATTGGTAGTTATCCAATTGAAAGAGGCCTTTAACAGAACTAGGCAACTAATGACATGATGTGAGCTCTGTCGTCAAGTAATAAACAAACTTTTTCATGTGGCTTGATTCATAAAAATGAATCAGGTTCACACACAAGAAGATGCATTCTTTTGTGTCTATTGAACACCTTATCTGATGTGGCAAAAGAAGTGGCTCTCACCTAGAGTTGGCGCGTGAGAAGCATATTTTTTTCCTCTCTTATTTTGTTTCTTTATCACATAACTCCCACCATTATCAATATCTTCTTCTTCCAGTTTGCTGATTTATCTCCAAAGTTTTTTTTTTCTTCTATTATCTTCTTTTGTGGAAGCACAAATATTTCACCGTTCCCTCCCATGCCATAAGTTTCGACATTTTGGTGGAACCACGACCAACACCACCAGCGGCAATACCGTCGCTACCGCCACTATTTTACTGTTGAGCATTCATCAGATCAAAAGTCTTTAAATTCAAACTCAAAAGAATCCCATAAAAGGGCATTGAAAAACGGAAAAGGCATCACCTGGAAACTTTTAACAGGCCGTAAAAATGAGTACTTACCAGAAAACTCTCTGGCGAAGACAACAACATCCTAGATTATTTTTTCAATCCTTTACTTTATACTTAACTGGGTAGTTCTTAGCTGTCAAGAATTCCGGTCCTTGATTTTAGATTATATGAAATATCTCTGAATTACTTCTGGGTATCTTTTGTTAAAGATACAATCTTTTTGTTCAATCTGTCCAAAAGACATATCCGTGTAATGATGTTTTTTCTCACCCTTCTATATATAGCATTATTAACCTAAAGAGATGATCTAAGATACAAATGTAATTATAATTTTAAGCAGAGTTTCTTTGTGGGGTTTCTTCAACAACCCATGTTAAACTTCTCAATTTTCTTTATTTTTTTTCTTAAATTCTTCTTCAGTAAAAGGGGTGATAATATGAATGACATTTTTAGAAAGGTTACTCTCACTCAAAAGTGACTACTTCCCAAAAGGTAGAAGAAAAAAAAAAACAAGAAAAAGAATGGAGAAGACGAACAAAGGAGAGGCGAAAGGGATTATCAAAATGGTTTTTCCTTTTGTCTTAAAAGTCCTTTTCCTTTTCCTATTTCATTTTGTTTGTTTGTTAATTTACAGTTTTCAAATATTAATTGGCCCATCTTTCATATCAGCGTGTTTGATAATTACGCGCTACACTTTGGCCAAAGATGGAAACTGACACATTATGGTGTCGAAGTGTTTAATAGGAACCGGTTATAGTTGAGGTGTCAAAATGAAAAATTCAGTCAAGTTTAAGGGGCTATCTATGTATTTGGCCTTTTAATAACTTAAACTTTTAGATGAGATGATCATTTCTTAACACAAGTGTTAATTTTCCATTTAGACCATTTTCCCTTATAACATATTTCTTTCTTTTTTCCCTTTCAATTAAATTTCTAGATTTTGTCTTAGATCTTACATTTCTTAAATTGGTGATTGAATCAATCCTTATTTCTAGCTATATATACCTATAATTTTTGCTATTTTCTCATAAAGGAGAATATATTTTTTTATCACTGCAAAATATGTCGAGTGACCTAAGATATAAACATGCCCTTTACCTGTTGTATTTAATCAAAGAAAAGTATACAAAAACAAAATGTAAGCGAATCAACTAAATAAATGTTCAAAAAAAACAATAATGTCAAAGATAGGTCTACAACAAGTAACAAAAAAAAAAAAAGTAAAATAGATAAAAAGAAAAAAAGACTCTTTAACTTTACGGAAAATCTGAGTGATGGTTATTCTACAATCAAAACATACCTGAAGAATCAATATTTCATTTTTAATACTACAGTATATGAAATGATTTATGTATGTTGCAACTCGCCACATTATTTTATCCTCCCTTTTTTCAATTATTTTATATTTACCCTACCATTTTTTTTCCTCTTTTGCTTCTCCTTTATCTATTCTTTCCCCTTCTTTTTATTCCGTCCATTCCAAAATCTCTTTTCGAATTTTATGGTATTTATTTTGCCTCACCTTTTTTTTCTTCTTGTCCTGTTCTCTTTCCCTCTAATATTTTTTTTTCCAATTCCTTTAATCATCCTTCCTAAATCTCAGTTCCTCTTTTATATTCCTCTGTCTCTTATTATACAAATTCCAAGTACCATATATTTCACATGGCGTGTAGCAAATAAAAAAGGGCCAAATGATAAGTTAAACATCAACATGAAAATTCTAGGTAGCTCTTGTTCTTAATTCCATTGCCCTTTAGATCATTTACTTCTTCGTATTTCACTAATCGATTGATCTTTTTTAATCTAATTTCCTGTTTTTCTGTTTACTAAATTGTCCTGAGTCATTTTTATATATTAATTTAAAAGAAACTTTTATTTAAAAAGAGAAACTTCGAACTCGAAACTACTTTTTCGTGATACTGAAGGTCATGTTTTGCTTTTTAGCCTTTGCGAAAAAGTCATGACATTTTTGTGAAACTTATGTCATTTATGTGAATTAGAAATTTTAAGCTCTGTTATTATAAATTTTATACCCTTAATTAATGGTTAGGATAATATAATACTCTGTGCATGGAGTTTGAGTTCATTTCGATTTACATGAAACTTACAATTGTTTACGCTGATCGGTTTACATATGAACAAAAGTAAGGGTTCCTATATGTTTGGCCCATTGGTTTATATACAGTCAAAATAATGCCAGCATTTATCCGAAAATTCATGGCTGCTATAGTGAGGTGTTGTTATATATGTATATTAACATTTGATGTTTAGATCTAATTTAACTGTTACAAAAATATGCAAATAATTATTTCTCTGTATTTTTTATGTTATAAACGAAAACAATACACTTGTTAATTTTAAAATCTCAATTGATTTTCATACCTCATTAATTAAAAATTGAAAAGATTAATAAATTTCTAATAAATTCATAACTAGTTGTACCCTACCGATAAAGAATTAAAATTTAAGGAACGTATGTATTGAAAATTAATTGAGAATTTAAATAATTGAAGTTTGACATAAGAATTCTACAATTGTATTGTTTCGTAAATTT
The DNA here is from genome assembly GCF_019175385.1 of Lycium barbarum. Lineage (NCBI taxonomy): Eukaryota > Viridiplantae > Streptophyta > Magnoliopsida > Solanales > Solanaceae > Lycium > Lycium barbarum. The sequence goes on from NC_083337.1 coordinate 142,904,447, forward strand.
CAGTCTCTTAGTGATAAACGCTTGAATTGACGAAGAATTTTGTCCACATTATTAGCAAAAGGTAATTTAATAGCTTTCACTTAAAGGTTGTCTAAGAGTTTAACGGTGGACTCTTCTATCTCACCCCAAAATATTACACAATATTTGAGTTGACTGTTATAGAGAGGTAATTTTACAAAGAGTGTACCGCTATAATGAATGTCACTGCTGTTATAAGTAGAATGCTATTATAGAGAAGTAAAATATCATGAAAAATCGGTTCCGGAAAAATCAAGTCATTATACTGAAATGGTGCTATAAAGAATGACAATTATAGAGAGGTTTCACTGTATCAACCAAACAGAAACAACATACAAACAAAATAAAAAGTTTCAATTAAATAAAGCAACATAGACAATCAGAATTAGTAAATACTTACTCACATCTGGTGTTTATACCAAATCAATGCAATAAACAACTTACACCAAAAAATTATATGACCTCACATCCATCTTCATTTACTTCGTTAACATCCACATCTCTGTATTCATGAAGAAATTCTTTGTAAAAGTTGAACATAAACTTTTTGTCAGAAATGAATAACTAATTAACTATTGAATAGGAAAATTAAAGCTATGTCTAGTCAAGCGGCCAAAATTTATCTTAAGTATTTTTTTATTAAAAGTGCTTTGGTAGACTGGTATGTATTTGGCAAAATAATTTGTGAAGCAATTTTGTTACATGTTTATGTTTTACCAATATTTTTAGAAAAGTACTTTGAAATGCCAAATTACGAAAAAGAAAATTATTACTACTAACTAATTCGGTAAGAATGATTTCTTATATGGGCAATCTTGTCCAGTAAACATTGGGGAAAATATCTTCTATAAAAATCTAAAATCACTTATCTTTTAGAGATGCTACGTTTTTCACCCTCTGCTTAAATAAGTCGATCCCTACTCAAAAAGCACTCATGTCTCCATTAAAACATAAGTCTATTCCTACTCAAAAAGCACTCATTTCTCCACTAAAAACTTGATCAGACACCTAAAATAAGTGTTTTTAAAAGTAAAAATAAAAACATGTTAGGCCTTTCAAAAGTTTAGTCGAACAGTCTATCAAATTCGTAGAGAATTCAGTTAAGCAGCTTCTTTAGTTACGTTTAGATCCGGAAAATTTGCTGAGTTTTATTCCCCACGTTTGTTAGATCCACTTAACTGACCTTGCTTATGCTTCTCCCTCTCTCTATAAATACGTTATAACGTAATTGCATGAGAATACTTTCATCTTCACTTTTCTTCAACTCTATTACTATTCTTCACTTTTAGTAATTATTTCGAGTTTAGTGCTCCACTCGTTTTCTTTTTTTTCGTTGTCTACTTTTACAGTGGTATGATCGCGATGACATCTTTATAAGCCCATGCAAGGTCCTCTACTTTTGAATAATTATTGGTCAGGTTACCCTTTTGAGTACTCCAAGTTCTTGGATTGTTTAATTATTAATTTTGATTAAAATAATATTCAAAGCACATCGAGTCCTCTATTTATAGAATTCTAGAGATAGTCGGATATTCCTGCAGAGAAGTCTTGCACTGAAGAGCTAGCTCTAGTAGAACACAACATGGGTGGTCTTGTACACATTATACAATTTGTTTTTGGGATTTTAGGTGGGTTAATAAATTTGGCTCTCAATTCATTTTCACATTTTATTTCCTTTTATATTTTCTCTCTTTAAATAAATTTCTGGTTGAGTTTTCCTTCTTATTGCTTCTTTTTTTCTGCTAATTAACAGGAAATGCCGCCACTCTCTTCCTCTTCTTGGTACCAACGTAAGTATAATTCTCAAGAACTATTCTCAGATTATTCTACTTTTTTGAAAAAAAAAAAAAAAACAGGCGGGGGGGAGGGGGGCGTCTTCTTGTAAAGAGAGTCATGCTCATTTAGTGACTCGGAGTTAAAAATTCTAATAAGGGGATTCAAAAAAAAATTCTTATGCCAAGGGGATTCTAATATAAAGAAAAAAAAAATCATTTTTCCCTATTTACATAGTATAATTTTGCAACTATTGACCTCCTTTGCTCCCCTCTGCTTTTGCTCAGTTCGTTCAAATGATAATTTATATTCAGACTTTAAGGTATATGTAGTGACATCATAAATAATTTTTATTTTAATGTGTTTTCGTTTAATTGAATATATTAGGTTCACATTCAAGAGGATCATCAAGAACAAATCGACTGAACAGTTCTCTGGCGTACCTTACGTCATGACATTTCTCAACTGCTTGCTTTCTGCATGGTAACTATCTATACCCAAATAAAAATAATTAAAACGTGTTTTTCCATTGAGTTATTGAAGCGCCTCTTTACCAAACTCATGTTGTAATGATACTAAATATTTGGCGCATTTTAGGGTGAAGGTGCTCATCCACGCAGATTCACATGGACTTAATTGGTTAAACCTCTAAGGACTAAATACAAATATATTTTTAATTAGTATTCTTACACTTTGTTTGGATGGTTGTTATATATTGTTTCATAATATATCGTACCGTAGTGTATAATGTGTTGTATTGTATCGTATTGTAGTATTGTTTTGATTAACACAACATTTAGATAGATTGTATCGTTTCTGATCGTTACATAATCTCACACATCGGCGATTTAAAGGATAAACCTACAAAAAAAGAGTAGGGTACCGGATAGAGTTACCATAAAAAGATAGAGTATAAAATAGAATTATTGGATAATACAACTGAGAAGAAAAAAAAAATAGGGTAACGACGCGATAACACCAAATTGGTCGTTAAATAAAATGAGACTTTTCATCGTTACGTAACGATTGATTTAACGATACAATACATTAAAATTTAAGTAACAATCAAAATAAATTTAAACTAACAACACAGTACAATACAATACAATAGGTAACAACTCATCCAAACAAGCTGTTAGTGTACTCTTCATGACATCTTCATTTATACAAATCTTGAATTAAATCGCATCTGATCATAATTGTCTCGAATTGTTTGGTCATAATAGACTGATAAACTTATTGATTTAATTCATAGGTACGGTCTGCCTTTTATAACATCGGGCAATATTCTAGTAGCAACAATCAATGGGGCTGGAGCTTCAATTGAGTTGGTTTACGTGCTCATATTTTTCTTATATGCGCCCAACAAACAAAAGGGAAAAATCTTAGCAATGTTCTTTTTAGTCCTCTTGGCTTTTGCTGGTGCAGCACTTGTATCTGTGCTTGCTTTTCATGGGAAAAACAGGAAGTTATTCTGTGGTACTGCTGCCACCATCTTCTCCATTGTTATGTATGCATCTCCCATGTCTATCATTGTAAGCTCTTCAAACTTCTTATCATCGCTTTTTCAATTTTTATAATTAGTGGTTATACTATATGCTTTTAGAAAAGCAAAAAGACGTAAGTCTATGGTTTCTTCTGTTTCAATTTATGTGTTTATATCACATTTCTATATTGAGTAAGTTCTTAATTTTAATATTCTTATTTTACCCTTAATGACACTCCACATAAACTGTTTCAACCACAAAAATTTTCGACAGATATTTTTGGTATATATACCATAATAATAAAGTTTCCTTTTATTTTTAGGGATCTTTATACAGATAGCCAGCCGGATTAAATATTTTCTTTTCCTAGCCGCTATACATAAATTATAAACTGAATATACATGGTTATACACATATTATATGTGGGTTATGTATATATTATACATCTACGGACTATATCTAGTTTAAGCGGTTGGGTGGGCCAGTGGCTTCTTAGGTTAATTCTTTGTTATTCACTTTTTTAGTTTAAGATCATAAAATTTCAAAAGTTTTCAATATGTTTTTTAAACTACGTCTCCAATTAAATTAAGACGTCTAAAATGAAATTTAGGAACGGAGTAGGAATAGTTCACAACTTTCAATAATAACATATCCTACCTACTCATTGTAAGGTATATTCAAGATTTATATTTGGCAGATTTAATATTTATGCTCTCGCTACTTGAATTATAATATTACATTACATCTTTGCAATTACGAGTTCACAACTTAATATTCTCGAAATTTTAGTGATTTATTACATGATATATATATATATATATATATATATATATATATATATATATATATATATATATATAAATATATATGATAAAGGATGAAAGTTTAGCCATGTCCGGGGTGTGGTTAAAGAAGAGAGTTATTAAGAACAAAGGTTAAGAGAAAGAGATGAATAATGTAACAAGGATCCTAATTGGACAGAGTCCAGATTAAAAAAAGAAAAAAAGAAAAAAGGGAGATAAATAGAAACTTAGATATATACACACGCACACAATAGTTATGCTTTGTGAAAAAAATTATTGGGTTCAATTGATGCCGTTGGATACTCAAGGCAAGTTTATTTGTGCAGAGACTAGTAATCAGGACAAAGAGCGTGGAGTTCATGCCATTCTTCCTGTCATTTGCCGTTGTCATATCTTGCTCCTGCTGGTTTATCTATGCCATGCTAGGAATGGACCCATTTATTGGCGTAAGTACCGCTACCATCTCTCCTATATATTCATCTGTTCAAATACTGAAATAGATCTACCAAGCATTAATATGCGGGGCACTTATGAATTAGTATTAATGAAATTAATACGTTTGTACGATTGCAGACTTCAACAGGTGTTGGCTTGGGCTTAGGAATAGTGCAGCTGATCTTATATTTCATTTACTGTGACAAGAAAGTTTTAAACAAGACTTCTGCTGATGTGCCCCTTGAGATGGGCAACGGCCATAGCAATAATGTTAGGTGTTGCCAGGATTATGAGAAGCAATCAAATTTTCATAACCAATTGAACCATGAGCTAGTTTAGACGAGTTACAGGATCAAGTTCGTGGCAGCTCAAAACTCGTTATATATTTTTGTTCAGAATCTGTTCCTTTAGATTCTAAAATCATTCTGATATGTACAATCATATAAGCATGTCGGGAATGGTGGAATATCTCCAAATGTTTAAAGAAATATGTATGATTAAATATAAGCAGATTAATTGATGTTCACAATATGGCACGAAGCTTGGGTACCGGGTCCTAGTGCGTCTTGGTGTTTTCTTTTCTTTTTTCTTTCTTTTATGTCTTCACATTCAATCATCAGCGGAAAAATGGTGAAATGGTGAAAAGAGTGAAAGACTAACGCCCACCGTGGGGCCCGAACCCACGACCACAAGGTTAAGAGCCTTGCGCTCTACCAACTGAGCGAGACGGGCTGTTCGTGACAATATACAAACAATCTACAAGAAGTCGGTTAGGTAAAACTATTGGTAGCTTCAAGACTCATTGAAATCAAATAAAATAGCAGATTGATGAGCATATAGTTACATTAAAGAAAAATCAAAATATGACTAAATATTTATTATTAAACATATTAATTAAAATATCAATCTTTACTCATCACTCAATTTTATCTTTTCTCTATTCTTCAACTGTAACATTATCTATTATTCTAGTTATATTTTAAGGTTGATACTAAATGGGAAAAGAAAAATCAGCTCAACAAATTCAATATTGAACAATGACTTTACTTAGCTTTGACTATGTTTATTTTTTTCTGGTCTCTATTTCTGCAGTTGGGAAATGGTCGTGAAGCCAACCAACAAAACGCCTTCCAATATAGAGCACCGAAATTGATCTTGTTTCTATATTGACATTAGGATTGGAATACATTTTCTTCCCAATGTTGATATCACAAGATCCCATTCTCTCCATATGCTCCACGTGTGTTACGATGATATTGTTTTGTCAAAACTTGTGCTTCTAATGGTATTTAGATATAAGTAACACCATGACATATATTGGTTGTTTTCTTCTCTCCAGGTAGGAAGCACAGAGGCTTATAACTAATATCAATATTCTAAGTCAAACATGTTGTGTTCTTTAAACTGCAACGTGGCTCCGAGTATGAGGTACTTGTGCTGATAGATTCACATAATTGGATAAATTACACCACTGATTTGACAATCATGCCATTTGAAAGTTTTTGATTCACCAAATTTCAGGAGGCTGGCGCTTGGTGGGCAGCAAACTCAGGAGCAGTGACAAGAGAAAGCTAAAGAGGTGGTTTTTCATTGACAAAAATAAAAAGATTAGGTACTCCAATTCAACTAGTAATATTCAGAGTTCAATTACATAGTGAAGTAAAAATCAGTCAAATTCTTAGAGATCCAATGAACTTGAATTCTGCGAAAGCTTCTTCTATTCTAACGAATCCTTCACCGATAAACAAGTCTAGATTTCGGATTCATTCTAGTTTATTGCCTTATTCTCAACCAGGGCCTTCAATCTCCACTAGTGATCTAATGACTCCGAGAAAGAAGCCAGGGAGGCTTGACGATGTTCGTTCTAACTGTTGGCTTGATGCAATGAAGTCTTCTTCAACTCCTAGTAAGAAGGTTCAAAGGGAAGCAGACGCCGAGGATTTTATTGATGATGCTAAAGTTATTTACTCTTCTTGGATGGTATGTTAGATATTTTCATTGTTTTCCAAAAAATTTTCACACATAGCTATCTGCCTAGACAGAGTGAATGTCTAATACGAGCGTCTCTCTTCCTGATGTTTGTGCGCAGTTCAAGTATCCATCGGCTCTTAACTCCTTTCAGCAAATCGTTAGTCATGCAAAGAATAAAAAGATTGTTATCTTTTTAGACTATGATGGGACTCTTTCTCCAATTGTAGATGATCCTGACCGTGCTTTTATCTCCGCTGATGTAAGTAACTACTTCATTCTTTCCTTATTGCAAGAGAGAAGCTTACCTGATTATGTTCACAATGAAAAGAAATTACAAATTCTGCAGATGCGTTCTGCTGTCAGGGATGTTGCAAAGCATTTCCCAACAGCCATCATCAGTGGAAGAAGCCGTGATAAGGTATAAAAATTATATTAACAAGTAATTCTAGTTTAGACCGCCTACTTTTGTGACCTCTTTTCATTTGCAAATATTATGATTTAGGTTCATCCTATTTCAGGTTTATCAGTTGGTAGGACTAACTGAACTCTATTATGCTGGTAGTCATGGTATGGACATCATGCTTCCGATTAGAAATGAAGTGTGCACTAATGGTTCACTTATTAAATCTACTGACCAGCAGGTATTACAGTTTATAAGAATTGTCCTTTCATCCATTATCTAGTAAAGATTGCCATTTCATTTTTTTATTTGTTTTTTACTCATTTCTACCTTACTTTCTTATAACTAGTTCTAATTTATGTTTTGAGCAGGGCAAGGAAGTTAATCTGTTCCAGCCTGCTCGTGAATTCTTACCTATGATTGACGAGGTGTTTTACTTGTTTCTCTAAGCCTTGCAAATAAGTAGTGATTGGAACCAAAAGAGTAAAAGAATATTATCAGAATTGAATTGAACAAACTAGACCATATTGCAGGTTTTTAAACCCTCGTCGATAAAACTAAAGAAGTTTAAGGTGCAAAAGCTGAGAACCACAAGTTTTGTGCTTCTGTACATTACCGTAACGTAGATGAGAATGTGAGTCTAATTCCTTGCTGTTTCATAATTACCTTTGTGAATTATTTCACAGTCATTTATTGATGATGTTTTCATTTCAAATGCAGAGTTGGTCCGTCGTTGCCCAATGTGTCCATGATGTCTTGAAAGAATACCCTCGACTACGACAAACTCATGGGCGGAAGGTATCTCAGTTACTTGATTTTTGGTGACAAAAAACATACATTCCCTTATGAAGTCTCCATTTTGATCCTTTCACACTCTAAATGCACCTATTACATTATTTGTTACTAATTTGTTAAAATCTTGCTCCTTTTTTGCTTGTAAATAGGTTTTAGAGGTCCGTCCTGTAATAGACTGGGACAAAGGAAAAGCAGTTGAGTTTTTGCTTGAATCACTAGGTATGTTACTGGTGATTTATTTTGATTTGATCTCCTTCTCCTCACTAGGTATAAAGTAGAAAATATTTTTATAACTGGTGAAGTCAAGAAATTTTAGGACGAATGGTTCTATCCATTCTTTTCAAATATATGCACATCAATGCAGGTTTTCGAAATAGCCATGATGTGCTCCCCATTTATATTGGAGATGACAGAACAGATGAAGATGCATTCAAGGTAATTAATACACAACAGGATCTCATGTCACTACCATTTCTTCTGAAATTAAAGAGTATATTTTAAATCCAGGTTTTGAAGGAGAGATATCAAGGTTACGGAATTCTTGTTTCGACTAGCCTAAAGGAGAGTAATGCTATCTTCTCTCTCAGGGATACTTCAGAGGTTGGGAATATGACATCTAGCCAAAATTTTGTTGTTCATGTCAAATTTTTCTATGATAAAAATGTAAAGTAAAATGTTCCTTCGTGATGTGAAATCATATGCAGGTTAAAGAATTCTTGGAATTTCTTGCAAAAACGATGGAAAACCAAGAAATATAAAATGAGAAGGAGGGGCAGGGGAGCAGGAGGGATAGTATAGATAAGAAACATTACATTATGTTTCTACAATTTTATAAATAAGTTGAAGCAATGTCTTTATCATTCTACCAATATTTCTCTTGCAAGTGCAAGAATTTTGTTTTCATTTTTTGTAATTCCTTTTCTTGGATTTTCATATATTACCTATGGGTAGAAGCGGGTACTGCTGAAATTTGAAAAGAAGGCCCTTCCTGAGTGATTGTGATGGTCCGTGTACTTGGGATCAGACGTTTCAGATGTTCTGTCATTTCCCATTACTGAATATACACACACAAAAAAACAATTTGTTATCTTCTTTTTTTCTTTAATTGCGTTTTTGGAGAGGTGAGAAAAACAAATAGGATTAGTACTATATAATGCTAAACACTCTTTTGTTTTAACGCTTCAACCCTGCCGTGTTGTGAATGGGAGCCTTTTGAGCAACGATAAAATTATTTTTGATGGTCACGGATTTGAGTCATGGAATCAATCACTAATATTTGTATCTGGTTAAGCTACCTACATCATATCTGACTCCTCGATACGGCCCTTCCTATGTAAACACGAAATGCTTCATAACACCGAATTGCCCTTTAAGTCATGTTGTGTTGTCTACGGCGAACTTTCAGATCTAGGCAACAACAATATGTTCTAAAAGTTTCCGTTTATTTGTAGCATACCGAACAAACATCATCAGTAGTATATATGCAACCTATTGAAGTACGGATCTTATAAAAGAAGTTTGGTTTTTTCAAGCCACGACTTCAATAAAAAATGTCTGAAGTTGGCCTTGTCAACCCATACCAAACTTCAGGCAAAGTTGTCCGAAGTTTTGACTTCACAAGGCAACACTTCCGGCAAAAGTCCGAAGTTTAACAAACTTGAGAGACAAGTCTTTGCAACTTCAATCATCTACTTCTAAAGCGGTATATTTGCAAAAAATCGAAATTCCGCATACAACATAAATTGCGCCCCCAAATTGACTATTTGTGCACTTCACCCTGATTAAGAGCCCGTTTGGCTTAGCTTATATGTTGTTGAAAACAGCTTATAAGCTGTTTTCAACTTTTTAAAGTGTTTGGCTGGCCAGCTTATAAGTCATTTTGTGCTTAAAATAAGTCTTTGGCTTATAAACTGTTTTTTTAAGCTAAGCTAAACGGGTCCTAATTGCCCGACTTTAAATCTATTAAGTTAAGCAAATAGTTGTTATAGGCCCAAGATTGTTGCTCAACTGTTACTGAGCTACTATTGCAGATTCAAAAGTCCAGTCTTCAGTTTAACAGATTTTAAATAAATAATTGTTTGTCCGAGATTTTGGTGCTAACGAAGACCAAAATTTCTGTTGCTTCTGACCTCTGTTCCCATGCACTTAACTAATTACTCCCTCCTCCCAAAAAGTTTGTAATCTTTTGACTTGGCATAAAGTTTAAGAAATAAAGGAAAACTTTTAAAATATGTAGTCCAAACAAGCCTTAGATATTTGTGTGGCTGTAAATCATCTTATAAAGTTAAATTGTTTCTAAATATAGAAAGAAGACAATCTTTTTGGAACAGACTAAAAAGAAAAGGAGGACAATCTTTTTGGGACAGACGAAGTACTACGGTAAAAACTGTTTTTTAATGTCTTCTGTTAAAACTATTATCTTGGAAACATAGAATGGTATGTCTCTTCCATCCTTTATATTGCATTTGCACAATTTTTATTACAAAGAGTTATTTGCAGTCTGCACTCTCTTAAATATTAATGCATGTAAAAGTCATTTATTTGATTTGTATTATGTTTTTTTTTTTTGAATTGTTACTTAAATGTATTGCTTCTTTACAAATTATCATAAACCAAATAATTTGTAGAAAAAAATTAAAGCAAGATAAGTCGAGTCTAAGTAGGGCGGGCCAGTAAATAGAGAAAAATAATATATGAAACCCAGGAAAATTACATTGTGTAGATAGGTAATATTTTTATCTATATATAATATGTGTTGAATCCATTTAATTTCTTCGTATGTTTACTTTTTCATAGTTTGACACCCTTGATAAAAGTTTTCGTTCCGCCACTGATCGCAGGACAATCATTTTGGGAGACGCTGCTCTCAATGTTGTGGGTTCAAAACTAAGTGATAGCAGATCTCTCTAGTACAGTAGCTAGGTTGTAAGCGATCTATCTCTGATCACCTTTTCATTTCAATTTATGCGAATCTATTTTCTTTTTAATCAGTCATAAAATGAATGAACTAATTAAATATAAGAAAAACTCTTTAATTTTAGAATTTCAATATTACCCTCGCCATTATTACTTTTGAAAGCTGACATAGAGCCCACTAGTTTTAAAGTAAACAATCTGTGATATTTTATTAGGTAATGAAGAATGTTTAGAAGTTGTGTACAAATGTGTCAGATCCCGTTCATGTTTATCATAACTATTCTCTATTTCAATATTGCCCTTCTTTTGGGGTGGTCTTTAACTTTTTCTCCTTAAATTGGTGGTCTTTAATTTTTACCCTTTGCCTAAAATTCATGGGTTACAAGTTTGAATTTCTATTCAGTCAAAAATTAAAAAAAATTCGCAAGGCAAAATTTGAATTTCGCTCTGCCCCCTCTGGCAGATTTTTAGTTATACTTAACTAAAAGTCTGCCGGAGGGGGCAGACTTTACCTTGAGGCATATATTTTATTTTATTTTACTTTTCAAGACAAACTTTTTGTTATATCTTAAGGAAAAGTTCCGCCTTATATAGCATACTTTTAGTTATGCCTTAACTAAAAGTGTGCCCCATAAGACATAACTAAAAGTCTGCCACATAAGGCATAACTAAACTATGTGCCTTATGGGGCAGACTTTTAGTTATGCCAAATCCAGCATAACTTTAGTTTTTCCTTAATGCATCTATGCCGGATCCGGCATACATGCCCCCAGCCCTGCCTTGCGAAATTGTTTTTTCTTTTATGCCTGAGCGGGGGTTTGAGCCCAGAACCTCAGGTATTCGCCCACCTTTCCAAGTGAAGGGCAAAACTTAAAGACCACAAATATGAAGGACAAAATTTAAAGACCACAAATATGAGGAGCAAAATTTAAAGACCACCCCAAAAGAAGGGCAATCCGCGCAAAAAAATGTTTCTCTTTACTATTCAGTGGGCCCATTAAGGGTATTCTTGACACTTGGTGTATATTTAAGTGATTTGGAAAAGTTACAATTTTGTTTGGACCCATTTAGTAGGCGTTATTTGGACATGCGATTTCATGTCATGATTTGAAATTATGTGATGAAATCAGCGTTTGAACATGTGATTTCATCTCATGAGATGAAATTTCAAATCATCCAAAAAGGCATGATTTGGGATTTCAAATCATGATTTCAAAACTTTTAAATGTAAAACTGTCACGCCCCGAACCATGGCCTGGGCGAAACACGACACTCAGTGCCTTACTGCATGTGTGGACTGCACTACGTCTCTTCAGTAAAATGACCATAACACTTTGCACAGATGTCCGTTTGACCCCCATAATATACCGTTGGAAAGTTATTTCAAAGCTCTACAACTTTCATCAAGGAAGTTTTCCCAAATTGGAAATGCATTTTGAAATACGGGTCGTATTTTGAAATACGATTCGTATTTAATAATGTAGCCTCCAAATGTCAAATTCCAGAATGCTCAGAAATCTTTGGTACCAGTTTACGACTTGAAATACGGGCCGTATACTGAAATACGATCACTGTTCATGGGCGTAAACTACCATCTTACAACTGAAGAGGAAATTTCCAATTCCCACATTCTTTATCGGGTTTTTCTAAGTCTGGGATCATGGTCAAAGTTTAGGTTAAAGGTACGGGGTGTTACAAAAACTTGGCCCATAAGTTTATATTTTGTAAAAAAAGATCCATAAATTGGTAGATATTTTTAATAATTACTCCCACCAACCATTTACCACCCTCATTAACTTCTACCAACCTTTATTTATGTTCTAACTTCTACCAATCTTTATTTATATTCTATCTGTTTCCAAACACATTAACAATGTTGGTTCGTCTTCTCGGTCATCTGATCGGGAAATGCATGCTCGGCGTGAAGAGATTTATCACTTGGGAGGATTATATTAAAGAGTAGTTACATTATTATTCGTATTAAATTTTCCTTTTTATTGAACTAAAGTATGATCAATTGATGTTGTATTTTTTAGAAAGGCCTTCTAGTAGCGTATTAATTTTATTATGAACTATGACTTTCTCATTTGGTAAGATTGTATAAGAATTGGGAAAGATTTGATAGGTATCACAACTTGTGAGGTTTTATATCTATAAGAAAAAATATAACTTATGTTACACCCCGCACTCTCAGAGCATGAGCATATCACGCACTTCACCGTTGTAATGGAGCATTGGAGACGTCCATGAAGTTTGGAAGGTACAAGTCATGGGAAGTACGTGACAATAGAATAAAGGATGAATTACGATCTCGTAAGTCGTAGCCGGGAAGGACAACCTTGAAACACGAGAACATGACCATTACCAAGTATAACAAATGATAAATAGCATGTAAGGGTAGTTTTGGAAGATTTTGGGACCAAGCAAATCAAAGAAAATAAGTTTGTCGAAAATTCGAAAAAAAAAAAAAAAGTTGGCAGAATTTTGGGTCAACTTTGGAAGGACATATCTCTAGGCATATGAGGAGTTTTAAGGTGTTTCAAAAGTCTAAAATGAAGTTCATCGAGTCTAGTTTTCAATGCAACAAACCTCTCATCGATACGACTTCAGAATAGAGAGTTATGGATGTTACAACTTAGGCCGACAGAGTAGAAACAACACTGCTACAGTACTGCTACAGTGCTACTACAGTGCACCGACTTTAGCACCTATATAAGGGGCAAAAACCCCATTTTTTTGCACAAAAAATTTCCAAACAATTCCAGAAAATTTCAGCCAAATCAAGAGAGCTTACCTATCACATAAAAGCGAGGATTTTGAGAGATTTCAAGTTACAGAGTATTAATCGAGGTCCGGACAACGTGTAGTCACGATTATAGTTTTGTCTTGCATTGGAATTGGCTTGGATTCAAAGTAAATATTGGAGATATTGCTGCTCTAGAAAGAATAAGGTATGAACCTCTCCTTATTAATATTAATTTCAATTTATTTATGGAGATAAAGTTATTAAATAGTCATATAATAAGTTGGATAGTTGAGAAACTTGGAAAATATCGTGCGAGTTGTTTTATGGAGCCTATTGGAGTTGATAATGTTGTTTTGATGTTGGTATTGTTGTTGTTTTTGTTGGTTATTGGATTGTGATTTCGGGCTAGGCATATAAACAGGGGAGATGCTGCCCGAATTTCGGCAGATTCTAAATGAATTTAAATTAAGGGTTTAAGACGAGTGTATGATGATGAGCCTAACAATAGTATGAATGGTCGTATATGTAGATTATGAGGCTACGAATGATCTTAAGTGAATTGCAAAACAGGAAGTAAGTTGGAAGTCGAGAGAATTATCTTCCAGGTATGTTAAAGCTATTCCTCTTTCTTTCAAAGGCATGATTCTTTTCCTACCAACCCATGCATGAATTTCATAAAAATCCTCATTTCCAAGAATGTTAGAAATTCATGACTTTTAAAGTTTTTATGGTGCTAAAGATAAACATGTTTTATGATGACGATGATCTTATTTCTAGAAACTCCTATGTTATAATTCCCTACATATGTTTGATAACCTCCTTACTTCCAAAAGTTAGAGTTCATGATTCAAAGGCATGACTTCTTTCTTGATAATCCATAAATGTTTTCCAAAATGTCCCTATTTTCCGAGTCAAAGATTTATGATTCTATAAGCTTTTATGACAACAACAACGGACATGTTTTTTTTACAATGTTAATGACGATGCTAAAAATGAGAATGTTTCTATGATGATTGTTGACACCTAATTTTGGCTTGACGTGCTTAAAATTAACGTTTTGGGGGCCTGATTCGTTAAAGAGCACGAAATACATTTTTTACACGTTTTTACATTTTTTCAACAATTTATTGATGATTATCCTTATTTTAGGAATTTTCTCAATTTATTGTCATTTTTCAAGAATCATTATTTTGCACGTGCACAGCGTAATACTACAATTTTTTGTGCAATTAATAATTGTTTCTTAATTTTATAGCAATACATTTTCATATCATAGACATTAATGTTTATATTTTATACTTGCGTTATTATTTATACATGTATTAATTAACTATATTTTAGTACAGTCTGACAGTGCAGAAAAAAAATCGGAGTAATTAATTTTAAACGCAGAGTAAAATCCGATCAAGTCAAGATTTCATCACTTTTTTTTAAAAAAGGGATTAAAGTAAGCATTGAGGAGACAAAAGGGTGCAATCTTCTATTCTTTGGACAAAACAAGGGGCCATTTTGCATTATAAGAAAAGGGAGGGGGTATTCATCCAACTCATATTTACACACCACACTTAAGTTTCAGATTTTTTTGGCTCTTCTTCTCTCCTAACAAGAAACCCTAAACATTTTCCCTCCTCTCATATTTTTTTCCCACAGCCGCCGCTGCCCACCACCACAAAACCAGCCCTTTTCCTCGCGAATCCCCTTCACTCCCGAACCTCCAGCAGCCTCCGGTGACACACCTAACCACCCCCACAAGCCGACAAGCTTCCACACCTCCACCACTGCGTCTCCCTCTCTCTCTCACCCACTGCCTGCTCCGGCGAACTCATGACGCCGGAGCAGTGAACGCCAAGCCCTCCACCTAAGAGTTTTCTTCCGTGACAACATCGTCAGTTATACTCCTCTCACTCTCTATCTCTTTGCTTTGTGTTCTTCACCCACACCCACATTTTGTTTTCTTTCTAGCTATATTGTGACCATTCCCTTCTTCAGTACTTTGTTTTCTTGACTAATGCAAACAGCTCACCGTGTTTGTCCCTGGCTCATTGAATATTGAGTTACTTGTTTGTGGAATGGTCTGTTCTTTAAAATGTAACAGGGAAAAGGCTGCTTTCTTTTTCTTTGATATAGCTATTTGCTAAGTTGATTCCCATTTTCTCTCATTTGTCCTGATTCATTCCTTTTGCTAATTCTCCATTTGGTAGAACTTGTTTGAAGCACTCAAAATCACTTGCCAGGAAATGGGTTCTCGCTAAATCTTTGTTTTTTTTTTTATTTCTAGTACCTCATTCTTTTGCTCAGTTATATAGACTTCGGATATAAAAGTTTTGAATATGTAGCTGTAACTTAAGACCTTATTAGATTTTGTTTCTTGAGGAGTGCATTTTGATGGGGCTATGTGATAAAAAATATTTAAATTATGGATATAAATTTCGTTGCAGTCAACCGCTAGTAAGAAATCTTAGAAGATGGAGTGTTGTTGTTTCTTTCGTTAGTTTTGATTCTCCACTAGTAATGGCTTCAAGTAGGTAGAAAATGCTGGCAAGTTCAGTATCAATGTACACCATTACCCGACATATGTTATTGTTTGTTAACTGATTCTTTCATTTTTCCTAACTTCTTATCCAATGATATTCTTTGTAATCTGTAAAGCTTAATAGGAGTAACTGATTATTTAATTTCATGAACCTCACAGAATGTCAATCATACAGTCAATATATATATATATATGAATCAACTCATTTTCCTTCTTTACCTTAATTCTCTAGCCATGATCAAGAGTGAGTTCTTTTCTGCCCCAAAAATTATTCTTTTTCTTTTCGCCTATGCAAATCTAGTTTAAATTTTAGCCTCTCGAGTCCCTTCGATTCTGTTGTAGTCTCTCTTCTTCAAGTTACTTGTCTGTCAAAGGGAAAGAGAACAAAACTTCTCCCTTTATTAGCTAAAATGGCCGATGAAGAAATTTCCGTCGATTTCCAAGGCCTTCCATGTACAAAGACGGATTTTTATTTTAAGTTTATTCATTATTTTTTAATTTATCCGATAATTATTTATTCTCTTACTAACATTTTTATTAAGTCTCATGCAGGTATCCGAAGTTTTGTTTTGAAGATGACACTCAAAAGAAGTTCAAATAGCTTCTTAAATTCTTTGTTTATATTTTTTTTTTGCATTCTTAAATTATGCAAGCATAAAATATAGTGAAACTTTACTTTTTTTTAGGGTGTAGGTTAGTGGTATTTATTTATGATCTGCTTACGTGATTTAAATTTTATGTGTTTTAGACAAATTAATATTAGACAGTTATTTTTGTAGCTTATATTCTTATAGTTATCATATTTTGCTAGTGTTTTAATTCGATAGCTTAACACACTTAAGTAAATAAATAGGGTGATTTGCCTCAATATTTAGGCTTTAGAATATACTCTCATAATTAATTGATTAAGCGTACATACTTAGTTAGTTAAATTAGTTAACTCACTTCGAGTGCAAAATAATTTCATACCCATTTTTTTTATACCTTTGTCACATACCCAAGCTTCTAAGTTGCACATAACTTTTTTTTTAATAATTATTATAACACATATGTATAAAATACGTATTGCATGATTATTTATGTAAATATTCATATTATTCTTTAGTCTAAATTCTATTAATTTTTGTAAATAATAAAGCCTTTTTACACATCCCTCGTATAGTTAAATTGGTCCAGCTGGGAACCACATTTGTGGATTCTGAAGGATGCCTAACACCTTCCCTTCGAAATAATTTGAACCCTTACCTAGAATCTCACTTATTTTCGTAGACCATGTTAAGCTGCATATATTAATAATTTATAGGTACCCTAGTATACCTTAAATGCTAGGTGGCGACTCTGTACATAATTAACTATTTCAGAGCTCCATAAGTTGTGCTTTGTTTAGCCTCGGTAAAAATAGGGTGCAACAACATGGCGACTCTGCTGGGGACACTTAGGTTCTAACCATATGGACTTAATTTGTTATTCGAGGTATGTTGTCTTTATTTGAATTTTTCTTTATTTTACTTGCCTGTATTTATTCGTCATGTATATCCTTTCCCTTGTTCCCTTATTTGTTTACGTACATATCTGTTTTTAATTTCATACATTGTATTATTGCCTTTTTTACTACCAAGTTTTATTTACCATACTCATTTTTTACTTTATTGTAAATTATGCATCTTGCTTTTACTGTTTCTCTTTGATTGCTATCTTTTGGTGGTTTTATATTAATATTCATATGTGTTATCGGTTTATATAAAATGGCATGCCGTTCATATTTCTTCCACTTCTGGAAAACTCACACTATCACACGTACACGCGAGGTGTGTTTTGCGCACCCGCGATTTTTTTTTCCGTAGAATCCAAATTTTAGGAGAGTTGGCGTATGCGCGGGGTGCCCGAGTAACGGGGACCGCGTAGCCTTCTCACTCGAGTAGTCCGCTCGGGAGCCTTGTGTCATAGGAAAACCAACTCTTAGAATTCCTAGGTTACTGTACATCCCATTTTGCAGTTATTTTTAGCTAGGTTGAATTTTATCTTTTATTTCGAACATTTTTTTTCATTTTTCACATACTCTTTATTTGTTAAATGTTTTGTTTTTAAATAAATATTGTTGTTATTTGCTTTGCACTACCTTAGCACTTTATCTAACTATTTTTTAGTTGACTTGCGTTGAACCCTGCATTTTGTAAAATGTTTTTTCTTCAATCATGCATTTTATACCCTATTTGCAAGAACTACGCACACCTGATTCTCTTCTTTGATGAGATACGTAGGCAACCCTTTTGGGTTCGGTATTCATTATTCATAAAAAAAAAAACTTTATTTTGAAAAAAAAATCACAAAAATATTTTATTTCTTTCTATCCTTTCTGCAAGAACTACGCACACCTGATTCTCTTCTTTGATGAGATACGTAGGCAGCCCTTTTGGGTTCGGTATTCATTATTCATTATTCAAAAAATCACAAAAAAATTCTTTATTTTGAAAATTCACAAAAAAAAAAAAAATCTCTTTCTATCCTATCTGAACGAACTACGCGCACCTGATTCTCATCAAAGATGAGATACGTAGGCAACCCTTTTTGGGTTTGGTACCCCTATTCAAAAAACACAAAAATATTTTTTAGATTCATATCTTTGACTTGGTTGGTACCAACACAGTTAGAATGTGCATAGGAAAGAAACAAGTAACAATCAATATGATGGAGAGGACTGACTTCGTGGTAAACTATAGATTCTTTTGGTACCTCTCATTCACACTTTAAGTGACACTTGAAAAATTCTCTTGCATGCTTGTAAGACAAGAACAAAACAAACCTCATTGTTTCATGTGCATTGTGTGGTTAGCTTTATATAACGTTCAATTGCATTGCATTGTGATCTAGAACTTGGCCTGAATATCTGTTGAGACGAAATTATGAGTAACACTCAGCATAGAAAAGGATCGTAGGCCTTCTTTGACCCGTTTGAGCCTTTCTAGCCTACCAAATGGCGTTATCCCTAGCATTCCCCTTTGAGCCTAAAGCCTTTTCTTTTACCACCACATCATAAGCCTATACCATTTCTGAGTGCTTACATGCACTATCTCTCTCTTGGCCCAACCTCCCTGAGCGTACTAAAAAAACGTGCAACTGCGGATAGAGATTTGAGCTGAAGCTTCAAAAAAAAAAAGGATTCGATCGTCCCAAAAAAACAAAGGCTAAGAACGACCTCCAAAGCAAGAAGGAGCCCACACAAAAAAAAAAAAAAAAAAAAAAACTCAGTCATTCGGGATCTCGGACATACAACCCGTTATTTTTTTTTTATTTTTCACACTCAGGCATACAACCTGGAATTACTATCAAGACCTCGGGCATGCAACCCAGGTCAATTCTCTTAATCCCCACAGAGTCTCGGGGCATGCAACCCTAAACTCAAAAAAAAAAAAAGTGCTTTAACTTGCAAAAGAGGCCGCACAAGTACAAAAGAAAGGGACAATAAAACAAAGTGGATCAGCGTCAGAGCACACAAATACTAAGCACAGATATAGTGCAATGCTTAGGGAAGGATTAGTCACTCCTTACCCAAATAATATCCTAACCTTTTCCCAAGCCTACATTACAACACCATAACAAGCCCTACGTGATTCTATGCTAAGGTTTCTCTCATTAGTGGATACTTACATGACGACCAAGCTTATGTATTACAATTGCAAGCATTGAACATCTTTCTGAGTTTGAGTGTACTTCTCTAGATGTCTCAAAGTTCAAAAATACTGAATATGTGTGAAAAGGGACTTTCTTTCTGGTGAGGGCACTTGAAACATGAGGATAGGTATAGTTCATAATCCTTGTTTGAAGCAAAATGAACCAATCTTGTCGATCTTTAGGTATGTCTGAGGTACCACTTGAAGCTATAGGAATTACCAATAAGTCGATCTTGGTTTGTTGGACGATAAATAATGGTGAATTCTTATGCACAATACTAATTGTTGGTACCAACTGAAGTCGGGGCATGTTATATCAATCATTGTTATTATTAAAAAAAAACAATTTTGCTGGATTTTGCTTTCGTGATTTTTTTTTTTATTTTGTTTTTTATCGTTGCACAGTAAATATAGTTCAATGTTGTTGTGTTGTTACTAACTCTACGAGGTATCGACATCTGGTCTTACCATGAAAGATCCTCGTATTTCTCCGCTGAAGCATGAAATTGGGAGAACATTTTTGAGTAGCTTAAAAAAAAAAAAAAAAAAAAAAAAAAAAAGCAAGTGCACATCACTTTCCGCTGGAAGTATGCGAATTTTTGTTTGTTTAAACTGGGACAGAATTTTTGAGGGGGCCCTCAAAAATTCCACCGATGGCACATTTTGAGAGAAAAGGCACGGGCTCATCCGGCCCCACAGTAGGACACTGCATTGGCTCGTCCAGCCCCACAACAGGACATCGAGGGCGTCATAGTCTAAAGGCATCATTCTCATCGCCTAAAGGCACCATTTCATGGCCCAAGGACCTTACCTTCTGCACTTCATTCGCGCCGAAGCAAAGGCGTTACCCTCCACACCAGCATTGATTTATTATTTTCAAATGCCTCTGCGTATGCTCGCAGCCGCATTGCATTGCACCTGCATTGCTCACCGCCTTTTATTACTGCCTGGGCCATGCACCGCCCTTTTAAATTTCTGCATAAGGCTGTGCACCGCCTTTCATATGATGCATGGGATGCGCACCGCTTTTTGCATCGCTTTCATATATTACATGGGCCATGCACCGCCCTTTGTAATTTCTGCATAAGGCTGAGCACCGCCTTTCATACGATGCACGGGCTGCGCACCGCCCTTCGCATCGCTTTCATATGTTACATGGGCCATGCACCGCCCTTTGTAATTTCTGCATAAGGCTGAACACCGCCTTTCATATGATGCACGGGCTGCGCACCGCCCTTCGCATCGCTTTCATATGTTACATGGGCCATGCACCGCTCTTTGTAATTTCTGCATAAGGCTGAGCACCGCCTTTCATATATTACATAGGCCATGCACCGCCCTTTGTAATTTCTGCATAAGGCTGAGCACCGCCTTTCATATGATGCACGGGCTGCGCACCGCCCTTCGCATCGCTTTCATATGTTACATGGGCCATGCACCGCCCTTTGTAATTTCTGCATAAGGCTGAGCACCGCCTTTCATATGATGCATGGGCTGCGCACCGCCCTTTGTATCGCTTTCATATATTACATGGGCCATGCACCGCCCTTTGTAATTTCTGCATAAGGCTGAGCACCGCCTTTCATATGATGCATGGGCTGCGCACCGCCCTTTGCATCGCTTTCATATGTTACATGGGCCATGCACCGCCCTTTGTAATTTCTGCACAAGGCTGAGCACCGCCTTTCACATGATGCACGGGCTGCGCACCGCCCTTCGCATCGCTTTCATATGTTACATGGGCCATGCACCGCCCTTTGTAATTTCTGCATAAGGCTGAGCACCGCCTTTCATATGATGCACGGGCTGCGCACCGCCCTTCGCATCGCTTTCATATGTTACATGGGCCATGCACCGCCCTTTGTAATTTCTGCATAAGGCTGAGCACCGCCTTTCATATGATGCATGGGCTGCGCACCGCCCTTTGCATCGCTTTCATATATTACATGGGCCATGCACCGCCCTTTGTAATTTCTGCATAAGGCTGAGCACCGCCTTTCATATGATGCACGGGCTGCGCACCGCCCTTCGCATCGCTTTCATATGTTACATGGGCCATGCACCGCCCTTTGTAATTTCTGCATAAGGCTGAGCACCGCCTTTCATATGATGCATGGGCTGCGCACCGCCCTTTGCATCGCTTTCATATATTACATGGGCCATGCACCGCCCTTTGTAATTTCTGCATAAGGCTGAGCACCGCCTTTCATATGATGCATGGGCTGCGCACCGCCCTTTGCATCGCTTTCATATGTTACATGGGCCATGCACCGCCCTTTGTAATTTCTGCATAAGGCTGAGCACCGCCTTTCACATGATGCACGGGCTGCGCACCGCCCTTCGCATCGCTTTCATATGTTACATGGGCCATGCACCGCCCTTTGTAATTTCTGCATAAGGCCGAGCACCGCCTTTCATATGATGCACGGGCTGCGCACCGCCCTTCGCATCGCTTTCATATGTTACATGGGTCATGCACCGCCCTTTGTAATTTCTGCATAAGGCTGAGCACCGCCTTTCATATGATGCACGGGCTGCGCACCGCCCTTCGCATCGCTTTCATATGTTACATGGGCCATGCACCGCCCTTTGTAATTTCTGCATAAGGCTGAGCACCGCCTTTCATATGTTACATGGGCCATGCACCGTCCTTTGTAATTTCTGCATAAGGCTGAGCACCGCCTTTCATGTTGCATGGGCTGCGCACCGCCCATTTAAATTTCTGCATAAGGCTGAGCACCGCCTTTCATATGTTACATGGGCCATGCACCGCCCTTTTGTAATTTTTGCATGGGCTGCGCACCTTCCTTTTGTAATTTCTGCATAAGGCTGAGCACCGCCTTTTATATGTTGCACGGGCCGCGCACCGCCCTTTGAAAATTTCTGCATAAGACATCGCACCGCATCTGCCTTGTTTTATTATTATTTTCAAATGCTCTGCGTATGCTCGCAGACGCATTGCTCTGCACCTGCATTCTACGCCAAAGCAAAGGCATCATCTTCTGCACCTGCATTCTTCGCCGAAGCAAAGGCGTTACATAGCATGACATCCCGAACTACAGTCGGTCTGACTCCCATCCCAGGGATATGTAGGTAGCTCAAATTTGAGCACGACCGTTCTTCATCCTACACTTGCAAGGACCATTCTAACAACACTGGGGCAAAATTTTGATTGGACGATCAAAATTTGCCACAACATCCATTAGTTATCACCTTTCGAACTACACTGACCTGATTCTCGTGATTGACAAGATATGTAGAAAGCTCTATGCAGAGTTCGGTCACATCGGGACGAGAATCATTCTTTCCCCAGCAAGTATACAATCCCTCCCTTTTTATCATTTTTATTTTTATCGCAACCTTGCCGACGGACTGAGAGTATTGTCAAAACTCTACCAACGTCTGGCCTCTTTCTCCGTACATATCCCTTTAGCAATTCTTTGTCGAGCCAAAATAGGCTAAATGTCAACGTCTTCGTCCGAAAACTCTTTCATCGTCTCCGGTCGAAGAGGGACAAGTTTTGACACCTAATTTTGGCTCGACGTTCTTAAAATTAACGTTTTGGGGGGGCCTGATTCGTTAAAGAGCACGAAATACATTTTTTACACGTTTTTACATTTTTTCAACAATTTATTGATGATTATCCTTATTTTAGGAATTTTCTCAATTTATTGTCATTTTTCAAGAATCATTATTTTGCACATGCACAGCGTAATACTACAATTTTTTGTGCAATTAATAATTGTTTCTTAATTTTATAGCAATACATTTTCATATCATAGACATTAATGTTTATATTTTATACTTGCGTTATTATTTATACATGTATTAATTAACTATATTTTAGTACAGTCTGACAGTGCAGAAAAAAAATCGGAGTAATTAATTTTAAACGCAGAGTAAAATCCGATCAAGTCAAGGTTTCATCACTTTTTTTTAAAAAGGGATTAAAGTAAGCATTGAGGAGACAAAAGGGTGCAATCTTCTATTCTTTGGACAAAACAAGGGGCCATTTTGCATTATAAGAAAAGGGAGGGGGTATTCATCCAACTCATATTTACACACCACACTTAAGTTTCAGATTTTTTTGGCTCTTCTTCTCTCCTAACAAGAAACCCTAAACATTTTCCCTCCTCTCATATTTTTTTCCCACAGCCGCCGCTGCCCACCACCACAAAACCAGCCCTTTTCCTCGCGAATCCCCTTCACTCCCGAACCTCCAGCAGCCTCCGGCGACACACCTAACCACCCCCACAAGCCGACAAGCTTCCACACCTCCACCACTGCGTCTCCCTCTCTCTCACACCCACTGCCTGCTCCGGCGAACTCATGACGCCGGAGCAGTGAACGCCAAGCCCTCCACCTAAGAGTTTTCTTCCGTGACAACATCGTCAGTTATACTCCTCTCACTCTCTATCTCTTTGCTTTGTGTTCTTCACCCACACCCACATTTTGTTTTCTTTCTAGCTATATTGTGACCATTCCCTTCTTCAGTACTTTGTTTTCTTGACTAATGCAAACAGCTCACCGTGCTTGTCCCCGGCTCATTGAATATTGAGTTACTTGTTTGTGGAATGGTCTGTTCTTTAAAATGTAACAGGGAAAAGGCTGCTTTCTTTTTCTTTGATATAGCTATTTGCTAAGTTGATTCCCATTTTCTCTCATTTGTCCTGATTCATTCCTTTTGCTAATTCTCCATTTGGTAGAACTTGTTTGAAGCACTCAAAATCACTTGCCAGGAAATGGGTTCTCGCTAAATCTTTGTTTTTTTTTTAATTTCTAGTACCTCATTCTTTTGCTCAGGTATATAGACTTCGGATATAAAAGTTTTGAATATGTAGTTGTAACTTAGGACCTTATTAGATGTTTTTTCTTGAGGAGTGCATTTTGATGGGGCTATGTGATAAAAAATATTTAAATTATGGATATAAATTTCGTTGCAGTCAACCGCTAGTAAGAAATCTTAGAAGATGGAGTGTTGTTGTTTCTTTCGTTAGTTTTGATTCTCCACTAGTAATGGCTTCAAGTAGGTAGAAAATGCTGGCAAGTTCAGTATCAATGTACACCATTACCCGACATATGTTATTGTTTGTTAACTGATTCTTTCATTTTTCCTAACTTCTTATCCAATGATATTCTTTGTAATCTGTAAAGCTTAATAGGAGTAACTGATTATTTAATTTCATGAACCTCACAGAATGTCAATCATACAGTCAATATATATATATATGAATCAACTCATTTTCCTTCTTTACCTTAATTCTCTAGCCATGATCAAGAGTGAGTTCTTTTCTGCCCCAAAAATTATTCTTTTTCTTTTCGCCTATGCAAATCTAGTTTAAATTTTAGCCTCTCGAGTCCCTTCGATTCTGTTGTAGTCTCTCTTCTTCAAGTTACTTGTCTGTCAAAGGGAAAGAGAACAAAACTTCTCCCTTTATTAGCTAAATTGGCCGATGAAGAAATTTCCGTCGATTTCCAAGGCCTTCCATGTACAAAGACGGATTTTTATTTTAAGTTTATTCATTATTTTTTAATTTATCCGATAATTATTTATTCTCTTACTAACATTTTTATTAAGTCTCATGCAGGTATCCGAAGTTTTTTTTTGAAGATGACACTCAAAAGAAGTTCAAATAGCTTCTTAAATTCTTTGTTTATATTTTTTTTTTTGCATTCTTAAATTATGCAAGCATAAAATATAGTGAAACTTTACTTTTTTTTTAGGGTGTAGGTTAGTGGTATTTATTTATGATTTGCTTAGGTGATTTAAATTTTATGTGTTTTAGACAAATTAATATTAGACAGTTATTTTTGTAGCTTATATTCTTATAGTTATCATATTTTGCTAGAGTTTTAATTCGATAGCTTAGCACACTTAAGTAAATAAATAGGGTGATTTGCCTCAATATTTAGGCTTTAGAATATACTCTCATAATTAATTGATTAAGCGTACATACTTAGTTAGTTAAATTAGTTAACTCACTTCGAGTGCAAAATAATTTCATACCCATTTTTTTTATACCTTTGTCACATACCCAAGCTTCTAAGTTGCACATAAATTTTTTTTTTAATAATTATTATAACACATATGTATAAAATACGTATTGCATGATTATTTATGTGAATATTCATATTATTCTTTAGTCTAAATTCTATTAATTTTTGTAAATAATAAAGTCTTTTTACACATCCCTCGTATAGTTAAATTGGTCCAGCCGGGAACCACATTTGTGGATTCTGAAGGATGTCTAACACCTTCCCTTCGAAATAATTTGAACCCTTACCTAGAATCTCACTTATTTTCGTAGACCATGTTAAGCTGCATATATTAATAATTTATAGGTACCCTAGTATACCTTAAATGCTAGGTGGCGACTCTGTACATAATTAACTATTTCAGAGCTCCATAAGTTGTGCTTTGTTTAGCCTCGGTAAAAATAGGGTGCAACAATGATTACGAAGATGATGATGATTTCAAGTTTAAAAGTCTCAAGCTTATGATTTCAATGTGAATATGAGAATGTTGAGTTATTTTCGGGATTTTCTTTATTTTTTTTATTCATTGTTGTTGATCTCGCCTTATAGTAATTGTTTCTTCAAGGTGAGACAGAGCGATGATGATTATCCTATAATATAATCGGACGTTACCAACCTTACGTCACTCCGATGCATTTATAGCTTTTATTTGGCTCTCATGCATGCTTTATACATATGTATGTATTTTCTCACACCGCGCCGCGCTATAGTCGGCCGGGCATGGCACATAGATGTGCACACCACTGCAGTGGGCATGTTATGATATCGCCTCGGACGCGGGCTAATGATGATAACACCGAGCCTCAATGGTCGGGCATGATGCTATATATATGACACCGAGCCTTAATGGGCCGGGCATGATACTATATATATGACACCGAGCCTTAATAGCCGGGCATGATACTATATATATATGACACCGAGCCTTAATGGCCGGGCATAGTACTATGTATATGTATAAAATGTTTTTTTAAAGGCTAAGCATGCATGGCATCCAGATGTACAGGTTATCTCTCATATTCCATGTTACCTTTCATATCCATATTATGTTGTTATTCATGCCTTACATACTCAGTATATTATTCGTACTGACGTCCCTTCTTGTGGACGCTGCGCTCATGCCCGCAGGTAGGCAGGGAGACGAATCAGACCCGTAGGTCTTCTATCAGCGGATTCTCAGGAGCACTCCACTTTCTTCGGAGCTGCAGTCTATTTGTTATTGTCCTTATGACCATTTGTATTCCATGTAGAGGCTCGTAGAGATCTGTGTATAGTTAGATGTTTTGTATCTCCACCGATTCATGTTATGGTATAATATATTGGTGGCCTTGTCGGCCGTATTTTGAGCTCTTGATACTTTACTGTTAGCCTTTCCGGCTTTATGATATATGCTGTGTTGTGACGACCTTGTCGGTCCGCATATGTACATATGTGTTGAATAATCAGATATTCCTATGTTGGATCTTTTCTGAGTATAGGTGTTCTTTGAGTTATGGTTTATAATGTTCAAAGTAACGGATAAGTCAGGTGGTTCCCGGCCTACGGGTCGGAGCCTGTCATACTCTTGGTAGGGGTGTGACAAATTGGTATCAGAGCAGTTCGTCCTAGGGAATGTCTACAAGCCGTGTCCAGTAGAGTCTTGTTTATGGGTGCGAAGCGCGCCACACTTATAAACAAGAGGCTGCAGGGCATTTAGGAACCATTGACCTTTCTTTCTTATCTTAGATCGTGCCATAGAGCTAAATCATAGGATATGATGTCCCTGATTCTAAACCCAGATATTTTGATCATGGATAAGCAATTGATTATGCTACTACGAGGAAATTGCTGAGAATTGAAGTTGTTCATTCAAAAGGTATGTTTCCTGTTTTATTACTGTGGATAGACGTTGATATAAGAACTTGAGCAAGATATTATAGGCATTTTTGATTGCTCTATGGGGCATTGGATGTGTTTTCTGGGCTGTGTGCAGGAATGAGGTGGTAAGAATTATAGAGGAAACTCTGCCGAAATTTTTGCAAATTGAATTGTTTGCATGTCTATAGAGAAAGAGTAAAGGGAAAATATAACCATCAGCCGTTTGGTAAGTCATGATTGAAGGAACAACTATGCGATGCTTTCAAAGAGAAGTTTTGGAGTGATTTTAATTTAATTTAAAGGAGGAACCCTGGAGGGAAAAATGATTAGTAGTTAAGAAACTGGAATGAGTTGCATTCGAGATTTCAGAGGATTGGGACCTATTAGAAACATAAAGAAAGTTGACACTAGGAACTCAAATACAGTATTACGATTTATAGATTAGATTGGTCAGTAAGTGATAACAAAGAGATATTGATGTGAGAAAGGCAGTTAACGAGTACAGGAAATTTCCACCCTAGAAGTATATATATATATATATATATATATATATATATATATATATACGAGATCAAGATGGGTTTGTACTCATAGTGGAATGTTCTGTAGATTTCTAGGTAGATATTATTAAGTGGCAAACGGGAAAGAGCACTTGAAGAGCAAAGAAAATCAAGGAGGACCTTGGGGACAGAAGTACTAGAAAATGCGGTTATAAATTAATTAAAGAAAGTTATGTGATCGGTGACGATAAGAGGAAGCTTAATAAATTAGTAAGGTTGGCCAAAGGTAGACAGTGATGGCATATGACAGTGGATTTGGAATAGAGATGCGATTATAAAGGAAACAGGACGAATATTCGAGGAATAGACATACATACGAGCAAACTATGGTATCGTAAAGGAAAATAAGAAATGAACGAAGGAAGAAAGAAAAGGGCGTATTTTACTAAAATTTCATGATGAGAACAAGAATCGGCGGGACATTAGAAGGATTATGACGCATGATTATGATACAAACAATTAGTTCAGAGAAATTATGGGACACTATGAGCTAAATTAAGAAAAGGACGAATCGTGAGAATATGAGAGAAAGTATCGACTTTTACTGGTATGATATAAACCCAACTCGGAATCGAGAACCAAGAGTAAGAGAAATCTTAAGGGTACTGGGGAAAGGATAGCTATGAAAAAAAAATTAAAATGGTATAGTCAGGCATTCTATAAGGAGCCTAACGAATTTCGATGTCACCATTGATTCATTAACCTAGGGACTATTAGGCATGAAGGAAGGAAGTGGTTTGAGTTGGGTCCAATATGTGTGGACATTTGACTTAATACAAGAATCCACTTAGCACAATAAAAAGAGAAATAAGTCAAACCATGCGATGAAAGTAACTTTGGCATTATATGGACTAGAGGAGTTGAAGGATCGCTAGGATCGGCCAAATGACTACCAAAGATGGTCAATACTCGAATGTTACTGGTATATGAGAACGTTCTTAGACGAATTAGAATATTCCCAAGTACAGAAGAAGGAAATATACTTGGTTGAAGGAGTCGAAATTCGAGATGAACTAATATAGCAAGGATACAACAACAACAACAAGCCCAGTATAATCCCACTGAGTGGGGTCTGGGGAGGGTAGAGTGTACGCAGACCTAACCCCCACCTTGAAAGGTAGGGCGGCTGTTTCCGAAAGACCCTCGGCTCAAGAGAGGAGAAAAAGAGAGGAAAAGACAAAAGGTTAGATATGGTCAAGCGTATCGAAAACAATATGAAAGCAAGAAATAACAAGAAATAACAAAACAAGAACGTCATGGTAAAAGGAGTATCAACTGCTATAGATAACTATGAAAATGAAACAATGAGAGTAAATAAGTCATTCGAAACCAACAGATACTCGCAGAAATCAAGATACAAGAAACTATAGAACAACATAATTACTCTTAAGGGAGGATAAACGCGACTACCTACTATCCTTCTACCCTAATATGAGTCCTCCATGCCCTCCTATCTAAGGTCATGTCCTCCGTAAGCAGGGAATGCTCCATGTCCTGTCTAATCACTTCCCCCCAATACTTCTTCGGCCTACCTCTACCTCTTCTGAAACCGTCGCTGGCCAACCTCTCGCACCTCCGCACTGGGGCATTTAATATAGCAAGGATGTGCTAAAGAAAAGTGGAAATGGACTAAATGCAAGTATATTATGAGACAGACATGGGAAAGGAGGCATGACAAGATAATGAAGGTTTAGCGAATCAAGGAAATAAGTTTTTTTCAATGCAATGCGTTGTGTTCCAGGATATGATTCGAATCATTCGTACCAGAGAAATTTTTTGTTAAAATTAAATGTGCAGCAAACGTACCCCAAAGAGGTAACAGAAGAAGTGAGAAAACCTACAAGTGACCAAGGATAAGTATCAGGGACAGTCGGGCTTAGTAAAGAGAAATTGTAGCACTGTAAGAGGTGAGAGTTTTAAAAGAGGAATATTTTTAGGAATTTCAATTATCGTTAAAAGAAAGAAAGACAGTATGCCTATGGATAGCATGACAGCAGTACTACCTGAGACTATAAAATATCTCCTGCGGCGTGAAATCATAAATCACCGTTTATATTAAATCATGAGAGTATAGGTCATAGGACCATATAAATAATCGTCCTGATGGAATGGCTAGTAAAATGGTGTGGGGACGACAATAAATATTTGAAGAAGAATGGAAGCTAGTTAAGTCTCAATTAGCCGCTGGTATAGGAGATCCAAGGACTTAAATAGGGAAGCATACTCGTAGTGAAAGGAAGTTGTGATTAAGTAAGATTTTATTTTAGTCTCCTGCTTATGAGTTATTTTGTAATGGTGTTAAGATTAGAGGAGAGGAAATTGGAGGAAAGATTCAAACATAGATTTGAATATATTTTGAATAGTAGATTATATGAAGATATGAGTATTAGTATGTTCTAACTTGTAAGTATAATCTTGTGATGAGGGATAACGACGGTGATAAGAAAATGCTGCATACAAGTGTATAAGGGATGATGCTGAGGTTGTCGTATGGGTTGAATTGAGTCTCATTTGAATATAAATCCCTTGGCTATGGTATTTTTGACGCATTGGATCAGTAATCTGAAGTAAAGTAATTAATGAGAATAATAAGTCCTTAGCAAGGAAATGCTATTGCAAACCATTTGGGCGCTACCATAGGTGGAACTATGATGAAAATGTAAGGAATTAAGGAGTCCGACCGAAGAGTTAACAAGGAAATGAGATGATATGTATGTAAGATCGATCAGTACTAAGAGGGATAACCTAAACTAGCACTAGAGAAAACAAGCAAGAAACAGTGCCACAGCCAAATAAGAAAGTTGTCCACTAGTAGAGAAATAGAGGGCTGCGAAACAGGATGGACTAAGTCAACGGAAGGTGAAGTCATGGAAGTAGATGAAGATAAGATTGCAGGAAAAGAATTCAAGGATATAAATAAAGGAGATGGACATTTAAGGAATTAAGAGATCCGCTTGAATGATAAACTGAAATGACAGATAATTGCGTCAAACTATGGGAAAGACTTATTAAGTGATAATCAGGCAAAGGTTAAAAGTAGAAGGAGAACCCCAAAGGAAATGATCAAAGGATATCACCTTCGATTGGAACAAGCGGGTGACAATGAGACCTCGTGGAACAAGCAACATGAAGGCTCTTATTGGAAAAAGAGATGAATGAAGGTTACAGACAAACAAAAGAATGAAAAGATTCGAATTCGCTGCATGACTGGGAATCTTGGTTATTCTTCGACAAATTTCTGAATTCACCCCTAATTTATTAGTCGAACTAAGGATAAAAAATTTTAAGAGTAAATTGAAGGAAAGGAATCATTAAAAATAAAATTGAGATGTTTTGATATAAGTACAAGAATTACCGTTAGTTAGCCAAGTGCCAGCAGTCCAATTGAAGGAAAGAGAAATTAAGAGAGACTTTTCGGTGTTAAACTAGTTAAAAGATAAAGTACCGCAAAGATTAATTCGACCGCTGTAGGAAGCAAAGGATGCTAAAATGTGACTAGTCTTGAGGTTATATTTAAGGGAGGAAGAATAAGAATAAGTAAACTCCAAGAAGACAAAAGTCCTGGGACATCTGTAAAACGTAAGAAAGATACATGGAGATCGAAGAGAACAAGGATTTCTGAATAAAAAGAAGCTAGGATAAAAAAATTGGATAAAAATATGTGATAAGTACTGGATGATAGGGCATACAAGAATGTAAACAATGAAGGCTGAAGAGACAATGAAAACGATAAAACATAAAGACTTAGTAGACAGACAGATGATAAGGAAAGGGATGACCATGAGTACGGGCATAAATTTTGGCTACAAAAGAAGAAGGATAAACTGTGCAATTCAGATAAGTTCAGTTTTAAATGAGCAAGTAATACTACAAGTAAGTAAAGTAAATACCGACAGATACAGGTAAGAACATTGACATCTACCTCAGAGCGAGCTCTACCTCAACATTCGAGGACGAATGTTCTTAAAGGGGGGGGGGGGGGGGGGAGAATGTTACACCCCGCACTCTTAGAGCATGAGCATATCACGTATTTCACCGTTGTAATGGAGCATTGGAGACGTCCATGAAGTTTGGAAGGTACAAGTCATGGGAAGTACGTGACAATAGAATAAAAGATGAATTACGATTTCGTAAGTCGTAGCCGGGAAGGACAACCTTGAAACACGAGAACATGACCATTACCAAGTATAATAAATGATACATAGCATGTAAGGGGAGTTTTGGAAGATTTTGGGACCAAGCAAATCAAAGAAAATAAGTTTGTCGAAACTTTGAAAAAAAAAAAAAAGTTAGCAAAATTAAGGGCAGAATTTTGGGTCAACTTTGGAAGGACATATCTCCAGGCATATGAGGAGTTTTAAGGTGTTTCAAAAGCCTAAAATGAAGTTCATCGAGTCTAGGTTTCAACGCAATAAACCTCTCATCGATATGACATCGGAGTAGAGAATTATGGACGTTACAACTTAGGCCGACAGAGCAGAAACAACACTGCTACAGTACTACTACAGTGCTACTACAGTGCACCGACTTTAGCGCCTATATATGGGGCAAAAACCCCATTTTTCTGCACAAAAAAATTTCCAAAAAATTTCAGAAAATTTCAGCCAAATCAAGAGAGCTTACATATCACATAAAAGCGAGGATTTTGAGAGATTTCAAGTTACAGAGTATTAATCGAGGTCCGGACAACGTGTAGTCACGATTATAGTTTTGTCTTGCATTGGAATTGGCTTGGATTCAAAGTAAATATTGGAGATATTGCTGCTCTAGAAAGAATAAGGTATGAATCTCTCCTTATTAATATTAATTTCAGTTTATTTATGGAGATAAAGTTATTAAATAGTCGTATAATAAGTTGAATAGTTGAGAAAATTGGAAAACATCGTGCGAGATGTTTTATGGAGCCTATTGGTGTTGATAATGTTGTTTTGATGTTGGTATTGTTGTTGTTTTTGTTGGTTATTGGATTGTGATTTTGGGCTAGGCATATAAACAGGGGAGAAGCTGCCCGAATTTCGGCAGATTCTAAATGGATTTAAATTAAGGGTTTAAGACGAGCGTATGATGATGAGCATAACAATAGTATGAACGATCGTATATGTAGATTATGAGGCTACGAATGATCTTAAGTGAATTGCAAGACAGGAAGTAAGTTGGAAGTCGAGAGAATTATCTTCCAGGTATGTTAAGGCTATTCCTCTTTCTTTCAAAGGCATGAATCTTTTCCTACCAACCCATGCATGAATTTCATAAAAATCCTTATTTCCAAGAATGTTAGAAATTCATGACTTTTAAAGTTTTTATGGTGCTAAAGATAAACATGTTTTTTGATGACGATGATCTTATTTCTAGAAACTCCCATGTTATAATTCCCTACATATGTTTCATAACCTCCTTACTTCCAAAAGTTAGAGTTCATGATTCAAAGGCATGACTTCTTTCTTGATAATCCATAAATGTTTTCCAAAATGTTCCTATTTTCTGAGTCAAAGATTTATGATTCTATAAGCTTTTATGGCAACAACAACAACAGACATGTTTTTTTACAATGTTAATGACGATGCTAAAGATGAGAATGTTTCTATGATGATTACGAAGATGATGATGATTTCATGTTTAAAAGTCCCAAGCTTATGATTTCAATGTGAATATGAGAATGTTGAGTTATTTTCGTGATTTTCTTTATTTTTTTATTCATTGTTGTTGATCTCGCCTTATAGTAATTGTTTCTTCAAGGTGAGACAGAGCGATGATGATTATCCTATAATATAATCGGAGGTTACCGACCTTACGTCACTCCGATGTATTTATAGCTTTTATTTGGCTCTCATGCATGCTTTATACATATGTATGTATTTTCTCACACCGCGCCGCGCTATATTTGGCCGGGCATGGCACGTAGATGTGCACACCACTGTAGTGGGCATGTTATGATATCGCCCCGGACGCGGGCTAATGATGAAACACCGAGCCTCAATGGCCGGGCATGATGCTATATATATGACACCGAGCCTTAATGGCCGGGCATGATACTATATATATGACACCGAGCCTTGATGGCCGGGCATGATACTATATATATGACACCGAGCCTTAATGGCCGGGCATGATACTATATATATGACACCGAGCCTTAATGGCCGGGCATGGTACTATGTATATGTATAAAATGTTTTTTCAAAAGGCTAAGCATGCATGACATCCGCCTTATGGGGCATCCATATGTACAGGTTATCTCTCATATTCCATGTTACCTTTCATATTCATATTATGTTGTTATTCATGCCTTACATACTCAGTACATTATTCGTCCTGACGTCCCTTCTTGTGGGCGCTGCGCTCATGCCCGTAGGTAGGCAGGGAGACGAATCAGACCCGTAGGTCTTCTATCAGCGGATTCTCAGGAGTACTCCACTTTCTTTGGAGCTGCAGTCTATTTGTTATTGTCCTTATGACCATTTGTATTCCATGTAGAGGCTCGTAGAGATGTGTGTATAGTTAGATGTTTTGTATCTCCACCGGTTCATGTTATGGTATAATATATTGGTGGCCTTGTCGGCCTTATTTTGAGCTCCTGATACTTTACTGTTAGCCTTGTCGGCTTTATGATATACGCTGTGTTGTGGCGACCTTGTCGGTCCGCATATGTACATATGTGTTGAATGATCGGATATTCCTATGTTGGGTCTTTTCTGCGTACAGGTGTTCTTTGAGTTATGGTTTATAATTTTCAAAGTAACGGATAAGTTAGGTGGTTCTCGGCCCACGGGTCGGAGCCCGTCATACTCCTGGTAGGGGTGTGACAACTTAAGAAATCCAAATTGCATGTCCAAACATGATTTCATCTCATGGTTTCAAATCACGTCCAAACGGCTCCTTAGATATGATTTGAAATCATGATATGAAATCAGGTTGATTGGAAGTTGAAACTTTATTTGGACATGCAATTTGGATTTCTTATGTTGTATGTTTGTTTTCATAAACCTGAAAACCTACAAGTTGGGAAAACTTTCAAAACTTCCTCAATTCTTATACAATCTTACCAAATGAGCAAACCATAGTTCATAACAAAGTGCATACACTACCAAAAGGTCTTTCTAAAAAATACAACATCTATTGATCGAACATTAAATCAATAAAAAGGAAAACTGAACATGAGTTGTAGTGTTACTATTCTTTAATACTCACTCCGTCCATTTTTACTTGTCTTGTATACTAAAAGTAGTTGTCCATTTTTACTTGTCCAGTTTGAAAAATCAGGAGATAATTTACCATTTCACACCTACTTTACACTTATTATTAATTATTGATTTGACAAGCTAGGTTCAAGAAATTCTTACTGGCTGCACAACTTTTAAAGTATGTTTTATTGATTTCAATCATTAGGTTACTTAGCAATAACTAGGGGTAGTATAGTAAAACGACTATTCTATTTTTGGCTCCTTAGTAGGCGTGTCAAGTCAATACGTGATGAGTAAAAATGGATGGATGGAGTATAATCCTCCCATATGGTACGGGCAATCTTTTCAAGTTGAGCATGCATTTTTTATCAGATGACCGAGAGAACGAATCAACATTATTACTTTGAGTCAAGTTTTACATTTTAAAAATATATCTACCAACTTATGATATTTTTTTAATAAAATATAAACTTATGGGTCAAGTCTTACATTTTAAAAAAACGGAAATCATAATTTGCAGAATTTACAATTTAAATTATGATATAAAGTTGAAGTTGAAATTTTGTGCAAATTTCATAAAAAAACGCTGAGTTGAAATCAAAATATGAAATCATGATTTTAAATCGCATGAACAAACGCCTACTTATTAAATTTCATATCTAATGAAATAAATTCGTATAAATTAAGATGGAGTATTCTCTAATATCATAGCAACTAAAAGGTGAGAATATAAAAAACCTAATGTACTAATTTTGCTCGACTAAACTCGTGGACAAGTACAACATTAGTGAGGTAAGTGAATAAATTATAGGAGCATACTCAAAATGACCAATCATGCACAGACCTACGTGTGCTTTATCTTTTTGAGTCTTCCAAAAACCTACGTAACCTTCCCAATCCACTCAGGAGGTTTTCTTTTACATAAACTAGATAAAATGCAAATTTATTTTCCTTTATGGTCAAATATCTTGAACATTATTGATCCATGGCACGTATAAGTGTAACATCATCTATTTTCTTTGTAAAATAATGGACTTTTTTCACTCACTATCACAATTTTATGGAGATACATAAGGTCATATGTCTCGTCCTTTCATGTTTTAATTCGGAGTGTCTTCTTATTTCAATTTATATGACATATTTTGAATTAACATGAAAATTTAACATGTTAAATTTAAAAAAGAATTGTGTTCTAAGCATACTATAACATTTGTATAACTAAAGAACTTTTAAAATTTATGATCTTAAATATGCTAGAACATTTAGTGTTGCCAAAAAAGTTTCTCATAATGTCACATAAAGTAGAATGGAGGAAGTATTAGTTACTACGACTAGTATACGACATACGAGTAAGGGGTCTGCCTGATCATACTATTTAATATGTATTGAGTTTCACTTATATACATAGATAGCACAAAACAATTTTTACACTGTCAAATTGTTCAAAAGATTGTTTACAAGTAATGTAATTTTAAAAATAAGGTAGATTATCTGTTCACGGATAACGAAAAACTGAGTGTACAATATCTTTACACTGTCGTGTGTATCAATTAAGCTTTTTAACATTTGGCTTCTGTTCTTAAGAAAATTGGTCGGGGAAAAGGAAAAGTTGCGTTCTAGGTAGAAGGAAAAGTTGCTTTCTAGGTGAACTTCATCAAAAGATTGAGTGATGTCATTAGCTTTTTATTAAAGGCTTGGTTTAAGGGGAAAAAAAAATCTTATCCCATTTTCTGCCGTATGATTAGCAATGTCCCTAATAACGCAGCAAATTGCGTACAGTATTACATAAGAAGATTTTGAGTTGATGAATATAATAGTCATACAGTTGAGGTACATCTTATCCTTGAATTTGGTGGAAGGACGAGTCATCACATATTCTGATGCATCATCTCAGTTTTATCCCGTTTGTGAACAATTATGCCGATAAAAATAGGGCAACTTATATATAGGAATACTACCATTTAAGGGCTGATTAGTTTTTATCGATTTATAATTCGTAGCTAATTTATGAAAATTTGTTATATTTGAATACACTATTCAGTTGCATTCAACCTTATCTGATGTCGCGTGTATTTGACTGCATTTGAACATATGCAATCTTAATTTCTCTAAATATATGTGTATTCAAAATGATTGTATTCCTGTGCATTTAAATACACAACGGAGCAGTGTATATTAGTGTATTTATATATTGATCTATCCTTTTGTTTTGGCTATATTTAAATATATTCTAGTTCCGATCAGTAAGGTCGCCGCCGGACGTCGCAAAGTTGAATGTATTCGACCGTATTTGAATGTATTTACACTTTAAAAAAAAAGACAAAATGAAGAACACAATCAAGTTCGGTCAAAATCTCTGGCGAAAATACAAAATACATTGTATTTAAAAAATGAAGAATACAATCAAAACCGGTCAAATCTCCGGCGTAATACAAAGTACCACTGTATTTACACTAAAAAAATGAAAAATACATTCAAATCCTTTAAAAAATACACCGTATTTACTCAAAAAAATTAAAATACATTGTATTCATACAGATCTGCAACAACTCCGGAGAATACACTGTATTCATACATATATGTATTCATTGGAATACCCATATCAGATCAGATCGTGCTTCTAATAATCAGATCCAAATGACGATTTGAGATACAAAAAAAAGGAGAAGAAGTCATGGATTCTGGTTTCTCCGACTAGCATGAAGCTCCATGCGCCGTCGCTGAACGTTAGATTCTCCATCGACAGATCTGTATCTCCTCGTCTTCGATGGCGGTGTCTCAACGTGATCAGGTGGTTCGAAAGCAGATCCCGAAGAGACGTGCTCATGTTCTCATGCGAGGCATCCTGGTTCGTTTAGGTGTAGTATGCATAAGAATATGAAGAATAATACTTCTTCGATTTCGTATATGCAAAACCGATTAAATGCTCGGAGATCGGCGATGACGAATTCATTGGTGCGGATCTGCTCCGTTGAGAGAGAGGGAGGCAGCAGTGAGGTCGTGGAGCGGGGGTTTGCGGTGGCAGCTGGGCGGTGGTTTGGATTTTGCCGGAGATGGAGAAAAGGAGGGAGAGAGACGACTATAGCCATAGTAAGGGGAAAAGGGGGGGGGGGGGGGGGGGGGGGGAAGAGAGAGAGAGAGATGGGTGAGAGAGAAGACTGATGTAGTGGAATAACTCTATGTATTTGGTATAGCTATGATAGGTAAATTAAAAAATCACTGTAGCAATGAAAAGTAATTAAATTAAAAGGTAGTTATTATCTATAAATAACTCTTAGAGTTAGCTATGACAGGTAAATTTTTGAAAAAAATATAGTGGGTCTTCAATCCGGTCTATCGTAGCTTGTGAGATAAAGCTCACATGTTTGCGTGTATAACTCGAAGTTGTAACCAACAAATTTGAGAGACGGACGAAGGGTTGTCGTGTGGTAATAGGTATTTTTCCGCTCTTAATTAGAAGTCTCGATCGAGTTCAAATCATGAGAATGAAATCGTCTTTGATAAGAAGTGTTTTATATACTTTCAAGTGGGACTTCCCAATGTAAATACGTATTAATCGAGCCCAAAACGGATATCAGAACCCGAATAAAAAATTAAAACATAATTTTGCGGAAGGGTGGATTTTGATGCACGAGTGTTTCAAAAGAATATTGAAGAATAAGCTGTAAATAAATTATTATTTTTTAAGCAAAAAAAAAAAACATTGCATGTATTAGAGATGCATAGATATGATAGAACTATGAATGACCCCATAAAGGAGAAAAAAGAAATTAAACAAATGATGGATCATCCATATACTTCTAATTTTATATTTACTCCAAAAGTAAGCAAACGTGAACTAATCCTCATATATTCGCATAATCAAATAATACTAATACGGTGTGGAAACTATAGTAGTAGTATAGTATTAGTAATATTTTCAAAAGTTGGAGACAATGGCACAAAAGTTTGGACCACCCAGCAAAGCTGTTGAGTCAAAGAAATACTTAATAACTAATGACAACTACCTTTTTGATTTAAAACGTGTGGTACGTAAAATTAGCAGCGAGAACAAAAGCAGATGAAGATTATGGGTATTAATCATTATACTATGAGTATTGATAATATGAATATCCATTTTTTTTTGTAAATAATGTGGATAATATATGCATTTGATCCATTTTAAAAAAATCGATGATTCAACTCATATTTAATGGACCGGATTGGATAATTACTCATTTTTTAAACCATTTTACCAATTCTAAGTAGCACAAAAAGGAGGACTGTATAGGCATTACCTAAATTTATAACATCGATTGCCAAGAAAATCAAACCAAAATATTATAGAGAGAGGGATCATATGGACAAAAAACTACATATTACATTTCCCTCCTCTATCTATACACTCAGCTACAATTTTTTTTTTTTTTTAATCATACCTAGTTCTAAAGCTAATTGGCCAATTGAAAGAGGCCTTTAACAGAACTAGGCAACTGATGGCATGATGGGAGCTCTGTAGTCAAGTAATAAACAAACTTTTTCATCTGGGCTTGATTCATAAAAATGAATCAGGTTCACACACAAGAAGATGCATTCTTTTTAATAAGGCCAAATACATAGATAACCCTTAAACGTGATTAGATTTTTTATTTTGGCACCTCAATTATAACTAGTTCCTATCGAACAACTCAACACCATAAATAATGTGTCTATTGAACACCTTATCTGATGTGGCAAAAGAAGTGACTCTCACCTAGAGTTGGCGCGTAAAAAGCATATTTTTTTTCCTCTCATATTTTGTTTCTTTATCACATAACTCCCGCCATTATCAATATCTTCTTCCAGTTTGCTGATTTATCTCCAGAGATTTTCTTTTTTATCTTCTGTTATCTTCTTTTGTGAAAGCACAAATATTTCACCTTTCCCTCCCATGCCATAAGTTTCGACATTTTGGTGGAACCACGACCAACACCACCAGCGGCAATACCGTCGCTACCGCCACTATTTTACTGTTGAGCATTCATCAGATCAAAACTCTTTAAATTCAAACCCAAAAGAATCCTATAAAAGGGCATTGAAAAACGGAAAAGGCATCACCTGGAAACTTTTATCGGGCCGTAAAAATGAGTACTTACCAGAAAATTCTCTGGTGAAGACAGCAACATCCTAGATTAATTTTTCAATTCTTTACTTTATACATAACTGGGTAGTTCTTAGCTGTCAAGAATTCCCGGTCCTTGATTTTAGATTATATGAAATATTTCTGAAGTACTTCTGGGTATCTTTTGTTAAAGATACAATCTTTTTGTTCAATCTGTCCAAAAGACATTTTCGTGTAATGATGTTTTTTCTCACCCTTCTATCAGGGGCGGACCCACTAGCAAATTTTGGGTGCTCCAGCACTCATTAAATTCAGTCACGGAGTGTATAGCTGCATAGAAATATAAAAGAAACAAATATAAATAGTTAATAGAGCACCCATGAAGTGATAATTTTACTTCTCTATTATTATCAAGCACTCCCGAATTTAAAATCCTGGATCCGCCACTACCTTCTATATATAGCATTATTAACCTAAAGAGATGATCTAAGATACAAATGTAATTATAATTTTAAGCAGAGTTTCTTTGTGGGGTTTCTTCAACAACCCATGTTAAACTTCTCAATTTTCTTTAATTTTTTCCTTAAATTCTTCTTCAGTAAAAAGGGTGATAATATGGATGACATTTTTAGAAAGGTTAGTCTTACTCAAAAGTGACTACTTCCCAGAAGGTAGAAGAAAAAAAAATAAGAAAAAGAATGGAGAAGACGAACAAAGGGGAGGGGAAAGGGATTATCAAAAAGTTTTGTTTTTCTTTTGTCTTAAAAGTCCTTTTCCTTTTCCTATTTCATATTGTTTGTTTGTTAATTTACAGTTTTCATATATTAATTGACTCATCTTTCATATCAGCGTGCTTGATAATCACGCGTTGCACTTTGGCCAAAGATGGAAACTGAGGTGTTCAATAGACACATTATCTATGGGATTGAAGCGTTTAACAGGAAGTGATTATAGTTAAGGTGCTAAAATGAAACATTCAGTCAAGTTTAAGAGGCTATATATATTTTTAGCCTTTTAATAACTTAAACTTTCAGATAAGATAGATCATTTCTTAACACAAGTGTTAGTTTTCCATTTAGACCATTTTCCCTTATAACATATTGTTGACACCCAATTTTGTCCTTCTCCTATTTAATTTACCCGGGTTTCTAAATTTACTAACGAGCTAAATACTTTATTTTCACTACTATTATTTTCACTACTCTTATTTTTTTTAAAACATTACGAGCATTACTTTATCACAAATTTTAAACGGTTAGTCATCGTTTCATTTTCGGGTCTGGAATCGTTAAATTAATTACAAGACAACACTTTGTAAAATCCTTACTTTCTATATACTAATTACTATTTATCTTCACATAATAAATATGGTACTAGTTATTAAATTAGAAGCCCGAAAATAATTAAAATAGCGGAGGAAGGATCAACAATTTTCAGCCAATTAATGGCTTAAAATACAAATACAATATTATTTTCATACCCAAATAAATAACCCACACTTTTTATACCCAACCCACATTTTAAACCCACATTTTCAGCCCATGTTTAAATTAATGGGCCAGCCCAAACGGACCAGCCCATTACCCGCGACCCGACCCGGTCCAATTCTCTTCTTTACCCTAATCCCCCTTCCGCTTCCTTCATCATCATCTCCTCCTTTTCTCTTGCCCTCCCCTCTTTCCTCTCATCTCCGCCGCTCCTTTCCTTCATCCCTTCCTTTTTCCCTTTGCCCCAAAACCCTAAAGACCGTCGCCACCACCTCTGCTACACCCACGTTCATCCATCCATGCCCATACTCCACTACTCCATCTGACACCCTCCACCATGCCTCTGTCCTTTGTCCCCCACGCCTCACGTTCTCCCCACTTCCTCTTGTTCCCCACGCCTTCATCCCTCTCCCTCCTCATACGTTTCTATAAAAACGAAATTACTCAACATTTTGAAGGGGGATTTTTTTGGATTTTAGGAATTGATTCAGTGTTTAGGAACACTCACCATTTTCCAACCGTAGTTTTCACTTTTCCGGTGAACTTTAGCC
The DNA here is from genome assembly GCF_019175385.1 of Lycium barbarum. Taxonomy (NCBI): domain Eukaryota; kingdom Viridiplantae; phylum Streptophyta; class Magnoliopsida; order Solanales; family Solanaceae; genus Lycium; species Lycium barbarum. The sequence goes on from NC_083337.1 coordinate 142,946,747, forward strand.
GGATCACTCTAAATCACTATATTTTCACACAACCAAAATTTTGGGTTTAATCGAAGCATCGTTTGTTCGTCGTGTTCGAGTAGATTCGAGACCTCGACGCTCCATTTCACTGCACCAACAAAAGGTCAGCGCTATTTTTCCTCTTGTCATTTGGTTCAGATTTTGAGATATGCTAATGATTCTGTGTTAGGTTCAATTTTTGTGGTGCTGCGAAATAAGTTTTATGTACTAGCATAATCTAAATAATTGTGTCTGTTTAGGTAGTTAAACACGTATCAATAGGTTAGTTTAATTTTGGTTTATTTGACCGTGTGGATCATTCTGAGATTATCCTTTTATGTTCTATGCGTTATAGTCTATTATGTTAAGCGTCGCCATTGTTAGTTTAGCTTGTCGAGTTAAAATATATCCCTAAGCATTATGTAATCGGTTTGTGTTAAACATGTATTCTAGATTAGTTGTTTATTCTGTAACAGAATTAAGATATGGATGATTTCTGATCTGTTTTGTGAAGAACATGCTGGTTTGGTGTGGCTTAGTATTTGTTTGAGTATTGATTCTATTTTGGATCATATTTGAATCGAATTTGTAGTTTTGAGTGATTGTCCTCTTGTTTGGAATCTCGGAATTGCCTATTGAGATTCAGAATCAGCCTGATATACCCACTGATTGCTATAATGTTTAAGACTATAAAAAATGAGAATGTGGGAGCATCCTATTTAGTCTCTACTTTGTTGTTTTATTTGAATCTTATCCAGCTCAAAAAAAGGGGATATGAAGGTTTTTGGTTTCGAAAGTTTATTTGGATACGCATATATTGCTTAACTAATATGAGTTTAGTTTAGGAGCATGTACTAGTTATTAGCTGCCAACTGCTTCAAACTTTAAAAAATTGCTTATAAAACAGCCCTGTAGACCCCTTGTTCTGTGTAGATATTATGACTATCAATGGGTCTGAATTGTTTCCATTCTTATGCTGGCTTTTGATCTACCTATACTATACATTATCATATTTTTCACGGATGTGCTTACATTAGGATATCCTCTAGATTCCTTATGCCTATTATACTGGAAACTAAACAGACCATAAGGAACAAAACCCTGCCTTGGTCTTGCTACTCTAGAAGGTAGTTAAAACTTTCTTTATAAATTATGTGTTTGCCTAGGTGTATAGCTTTCTTATACAGGACAAGCGTAGCATTAGCATTTTTCCCAAAAAAGATATGAATCTCTTTACTCTTGATAGATTTTTCTTGACTGTATCAGTGTGTTCCAAGTCCGAGGGTTATTTGGTGTTTCTGGGAAGTTAGTGTTATCTTGTTATGAATCCTAAATAGTGAAATCTTGTGTTAATCCATCACTGTGTTTCTCCCATCTAGATATGACTGATGCCATATGAACTTCTAGTCTAATTTTGAGCTTGCATTACTGTTGTTGTTCAGATTAAATGTGATTAGCCAATAAAAGGATTCACGTCAGTAGTAAAGTCCTAAGTCATGAATGTTTGCTTGGGTGGACATGGAACAACATCAGTGCAATCCTGTTTAATTCTGAATCACAGATGATTGTTGAATCACCCTGACCAATCTTAATTGTTAACCTCTGCAAACTTGCCTCTGTTTTTCCTATATCGCCTATTCTGAGTCTTGTGTGCTAAATACTTACCTTGTTTTAAGTTAGGTAATTGTAGTCTAGTTTGAATGTCCTGCCATATACGAATAAAGGTGTTTGAAACATCAAACTTGCTGATCCTTCCTTGTAGCATGCACTGTTCTAGTTTAAGTCTATGGTGTAGCTTTAATGCGATTTAGTCCATGTTTACTTCCAGTACTTGTTTCATGAGTCCAAATCTGTTTGGATCTTAAGTGTCAAATCTCTATTATGTTGGAGTAGAACAATAACATCCATCCCTTTTAGATTTTGGTATTTCCTTGTGTTAAAATTAGATTTCTCATGTTTAAGTAATCAGGCAAGCTATCTTGTTTGTTAATGTTTTAGTTGGCTAAGTTGAGGCTTCTTTGCATAACAGTTAGGCAGTTATTCTTCGTGTTGCTGTTGCAGTAAAGAATGTAATACGTTACTGGCTGCTACAATATGATCTCGATGCTATATTTAAGGAATCACTGGTTTTTTAAGGGAAACAAATATTTCATGTGATGAGAAATGTAGTGTTAAGCCTTGCTGCCTACTGTTTTTTGACGTATCTACAATTGAGTTGTTGTACTTGGCATAGTTGATTGGTTGGAATACTTTCAATACACTTATAAATGTTTTAATTTTGTTGAGGCAATGTGGTATACCTATGTATCTGTGAAGTATATTCATAAAATACATTGATAAGGACGTATACTAATCGCTTTCTTTTGCTCTTATGCATGACTATCATCGTACGAATTCGAGAGACTCGTTCTTCCTCCGTATTTGGAGTTGGGCTAAAAAGCCCAACATGACCTCCCTCTTGTCCAGCCTCTATCCGCGGAACAAATAGAAAACAAAAAATCTGGGCCAAGCCCAAATGGACAAGAACAGCGCAGCAGCAGTATAAATAAATTTATTGGGCCGAAGCCCAATAGGCGATGAACAGTTCGCAACAACATATTAAAGTTGCTGGGCCGAAGCCCAATAGCAAACAGATCGCGGCAATAGTCCTTAAAAAATGGACTGGTCCATTTGCTCCTCGTTCCTTCTATTTCATTTTTTGTTGTTGTTGTGTATTTTTATTTGCTTTGTATGACTAACATCTTATTTTATTTCATTAACTTAGATAAATTCTAGTATATTAAGGGTTGTAGTTTAATAATGGGTAGTTAATTCCACAAATCACATTCACTTCTATTTTTAAAATTATTCATAATATCTATAATATATATACTTTTTAGAATGATTGATTTTCAAAATAGCATAATTACATCTTTTGGCTAAGGGAATCATAATTTATGCTTACTATTTTAGAAGTGTAAAACGTCATAAATCTTACACTAACGTTAGCCTATTCTAAGAAATAAAAGCTAATTAGTTTTAACGGATAGCTTTTTCTTTCACTTTAATTCCTCTCCAACACTTGAAATACGTATTTGTTCGAAACAATTTTAGCACAATATATATATATATATATATATATATATATATATATATATATATATATATTAAACTATTAGTCTTTATATGAAACCTTTAAAATTTATTTAACATTAATCTTACAATAGCTCTTTTAATTTGTGAGTCGGCATAACTCACTTTTTCTTCAAATACCTATAAAACATCACGTATCTTATAACTTTTAGTTTATTTTAACTAAACTCTTTATGCAACTATTATTTTCTACAAGTTTTTACTTTAAATAACTTTAGGAATGCTTATAAGATATTTTCTTAAACATTTAAACACTACATTTACGCTTAGCCTAATTAAATTTTAGTCTGGTCGGTTAACCATTGTTAATGGGTCTTAAAGGGTGCCTAATACCTTCCCTTTAGACTAATTGAACCCTTACTCAGATCTTTTTTGGTTTCGTAGACTTTACAATAATATCAACTTTAGATAATTATTTTAATAAACCTTAGGTGTCCTAATTCACCGTAAATAATTAGGTGGCGACTCCTTAAAACAAATAAACCAAAAAACAGGAATCACCAATATGTCGTACTCTACTTTAACTCTCCGAGGTTAAAATGGGGTATGACACATATTTCTTTCTTTTTTCCCTTTCAATTAAATTTCTAGAGTTTGGCTTAGATCTTACATTTCTTAAATTGGTGATTGAATCAATCCTTATGTCCAGCTATATATCTCTATAATTTTTGCTATTTTCTCATAAAGGAGAATATATTTTTTATAATTGCAAAATATGTCGAGTGACCTAAGATATGAACATGCCCTTTACCTGTTGTATTTAATCAAAGAAAAGTATACAAACGAATCAACTAAATAAATGTTCAAAAAAACAATAATGTCGAAGATAGGTCTACAACAAATAACAAAAAAATAATATATATATATAAAAAGAAAAAAGAAAAAAAGACTCTTTAACTTTACGGAAAATCTGAGTGATGGTTATTCTACAATCAAAACATATCTGAAGAATCAATATTTCATTTTTAATACTACAGTATATGAAATGATTTATGTATGTTGCAACTCGCCACATTATTTTATCCTCCCTTTTTTCAATTATTTTATATTTACCCTACCATTTTTTTTCCTCTTTTGCTTCTCCTTTATCTATTCTTTCCCCTTCTTTTTATTCCGTCCATTCCAAAATCTCTTTTCGAATTTTATGGTATTTATTTTGCCTCACCTTTTTTTTCTTCTTGTCCTCTTCTCTTTCCCTCTAATATTTTTTTTCCAATTCCTTTAATCATCCTTCCTAAATCTCAGTTCCTCTTTTATATTCCTCTGTCTCTTATTATACAAATTCCAAGTACCATATATTTCACATGGCGTGTAGCAAATAAAAAAGGGCCAAATGATAAGTTAAACATCAACATGAAAATTCTAGGTAGCTCTTGTTCTTAATTCCATTGCCCTTTAGATCATTTACTTCTTCGTATTTCACTAATCGATTGATCTTTTTTAATCTAATTTCCTGTTTTTCTGTTTACTAAATTGTCCTGATTCATTTTTATATATTAATTTAAAAGAAACTTTTATTTAAAAAGAGAAACTTCGAACTCAAACTACTTTTATGTGAATTGGAAATTTTAAGCTCTGTAATTATAAATTTTATACCCTTAATTAATTGTTAGGATAATATAATACTCTGTGCATGGAGTTTGAGTTCATTTCGATTTACTTGAAACTTACAATTGTTTACACTGATCGGTTTACATATGAACAAAAGTAGGGTTCCTATATGTTTGGACCTTTGGTTTATATGCAATCAAAATAATGGCAGTGTTTGTCCGAAAATTCATGGTTACTATAGTGAGGTATTATTATATATGTATACTGATATTTGATGTTTAGATCTCATTTAGCTGTATGTATACTGATATTTAATATACTAACCTTAATAAATGATTAGGATAATATAATACCCTGTGCATGGAGTTTGAGTTCATTTCGAATTACTTGAAACTTACATTTGTTTAGGCTGATCGGTTTATATATGAACAAAAGTTAGGGTAGGTTTGGTCCATAGGTTTATAGATCAACCAAACAGAATCAACATACAGATAAAATAAAAAGTTACAATTAAATAAAGCAACATAGACAATTAGAATTAGTAAATACTTACCCACACCGGGTGTTTACGCCAAATCAATGGGATGAATAACTTGCACCAAAATTGGTTTCAATTAAATAAATCAATGTTTACACCACGCCAGGGTGTTTACGCCAAATATTTTATATGTGTTACCCCGAATTTGGATAATCAATCAAATTTGTGAGTGAGGTATAGGATAGGTGGTTGTGCCTTAAATCTACTTGATAGAGAAGAGAAATATATGAATATACTATAAGGAAGCAACTGATAATCGATGGTCTGCTATAGACTTGTATGTTTACTAATATATGAGTGTTACTTGATTGAAGAAATGGAAGAGATAAAAACAGCAAATGTGGATCGAAATCTGATATTTGAGAGAGAGATTTTATATAATTTTTGCTATTACAAGAGTTCTTGATATGAGAGAGCCAACCCCTTAAAAGTGAGCAATTGCCCTTATTTATAGTGTTGCCTCATGGGCCCCTTACAATAAGAGAAAACTCAAAAATAAAGAAAAGACTCTGACTTGGATCAGGTTGGTCGTACGGTCTGACACCCGTACGATTGGCAGTTGAACATGGCAGGACGTTATCGACGCGTGGCAATCGCGCAACGGATTTCCCGGACCAATGGCCATGAATAGACGGACTACCGGTCAAGACCAAATAGACCAACGGCAACGACAAACTCGGCCATGAAGAAGCCGGACCAAATGATGCCCTTCCTTGGCTTCGGTCCAAGCGTTCTTCCGGTTCGAACGAAAGTCTTCATGCGTGTTCTTGTCCCCCTCTTCCTTCGGTTCCTGGTCTTACCGGTTTAACGCATATCCGGTTTTTACCGTATACAGATAGTTCCCACACTTCCCGGACCGTAGATTTACCAGAGTAACGGGAAGTGGATGAATCAAGAAATTGGCGACTCCGTTTGTACGTTGTTATCCTCTCGTTTTGGCGGGAACAGTTGCGTCACGTCCCCTTTTCATCAGCCACGTGTCTTATTCCGGATGGTCAACTCTGACAACTGTCGTAACACACGTCGCTTCAGGTCATTCCTCATTAATTATGGGACACGTGGCTCCCCCTGATTGGCTAGCATCGGTAACCATTTCGCTCTCATGCCTATATAAGGCTCTTCACCTCTTCACTTCAACACTTTTACCTCATTCAACTCATCTCCACTTCTGTTTCCAATCCTTCGCCTCTTCCCCATTTCTTTTCTTCACTTGCAGTCATTTGAATACTCACTTTTCTTGTTGACCTGCTGCTTACATACGTAAAAGGAACGAACTTGTCGACTTTGTTTACCAGCTGCTCTCATTTTTTAGCGTGTTGGTGCTGCTGCTTATTATCCTGTCATTTCTTGAATCGTCTGTTCCCTTACTCTTTTTTAACTTCCTTTCTGAATCCACTCAACTTCTTCTTTTCATATCTTCAAATGTCTAAAACCACTTCCCATGATATTCCCTCGGTTTCATCTCAAGGAACCGAGCCTGCATCTCCAACTAGAGCAAATAGCACCTTCGAGCCCACTGCCTCGAACATTATACCGGCCAAGCCTAACTTCAACAAAGATTTTGAGGTCGAAAAACCTTCGTCGGTATCCGATAGGGGGTTTGATGTGAGGCGATATCCCTCATCCATTACTGAGGAAAAACTCGACTTAGTCCGGGCTGATTGCGGGTGGGACACCCGTCCGGTTCAAGTTTTTGCCCCCGGGCCAAGTGAATCAGTCACTGACCACCGGGAAGGTTTTTTATATGTGTATACTTACCCTTTCACTCTCAAGCTCGACCCTCCGGTCGATCCGGTCATCTTGGACATGTGCCGAACCTATGACGTGACCTTGGCACAGATTGGTCCGATCGTTTGGAGGGTCGTGGCATGCCTCCGGTTGTTGGCCAACAATGCCGGGAAGGAGCTCACGCTGGCCCACTTGATACGCTTATATTCCCCGAGGTTGTTCCTGGGTGGCGTAATAAAGCTCGCAAAGCGTAGCCGGAATCCATTTTTCTCGAAAATGGACGAGGATAGAGACAGGGGCTGGTTGGAGCGATATGTCCAGGTGAGGACCTCGGACATCATTCCGGACAATGACTTTTCCAGAAACGTGGAACAACAAGCGTAAGCCTGAACTCTAAGTAATTGCTTTTGTATGTTTTATCGAACTTTGGTTCCACTTTCTCACCGCTTTTCTTATTTATATTAGCCAATGGATGGATTCCTCCGGTCGTCCGGAATCTGAACGAGTGGGTTACTACACTCCTTAGCCAGCATGTCCACGACGACCGGACGTGGGGCCACCTGTCACGCGGCCGATGGGTTGCCCAGAACTACGGTAATACTCTGCTGCTACCCGTGTTCACTGCATCTTCTACTACCCGTATTCATTGCGTCTTCGATTTTCAGGTTTGCCCAAGGGCTCGGTGGATCCCAGACCGGAGTCGGCAGCCGAACCCACAATGTCGACACCGAAGTTCGATTCAGCAGGTGCATCTCGTATCCTTGTTGCTGCTGCTGCCAAGAAAAAAAGGCCCTCGGACAAAGGGCAGAAGCCAAAAAAATGGGCGAGGAGCGTCGTTAGGGCCTTAAGGGACGAAACAGAGTCCGAGCTCCTCGTTCGGAGGATCAGTGAGGTCCCTATTCCGGAAGGGGTTGTCACTGTTTCACCCCTTCCTTCAGCCGGGGAAGGGCCCTCGGCTCCCGTATTATACACAGGTGAGGAAGAAATTCATTTCGCAACTCCTCTAAGGTCGATTGAATTTATCGATATTTCAGGCGACGTTTCTTCCAAGGAGACCCCCCTACAAAGGACAAGAAGATCCAGGGAGGCGGCTGCTGCCGAAGCCGGATAGAGGACCGAACCGGTCCCGGAGACCAAATTCCCCATTGTTGTTCATCCGGTGCCCGAGCACGAGCCTGCTGCGTCTTCGGAGATCCCTGCTTTTGCTGAAGCTGCTGAGGTCCTTCCGAGTTCCCCAATTCAACCCTCGAGATCGGATGAATTTGAAGCCATGTTCTCGGATACTCCTCCCGCGACCGGCGAAGCTGCTGGATTCGGTCATCTCCCGATTCCCCGGGCCACGAGGGCGGCTAGTAGGACCACCGAGTCCGGTGCTAGGGACAGCTTAGTCCGCACCTTCCCGGCCCCAAGTGTGGAGCCGAAGAGGACAAGATCGGTTGTGATCACCGTTCCCGAGGATTGCAGCTTTCATTCTCGCCCGGTGGGTGTGCTAAGCTATCTCAGGCCCCCTGGTCTCGGACGCGGACAAGCGGAAGATCAACGGGGTCCCTTGGCAGTGCCTCATTAACGAGGGTATGCACGCGGTAACCGGGTAAGTTTATCAGCCTTCTTTGTAGAATTCCACTGAGAGTTTTAGCTTTGTTTGCTCAAGTTTTTAACTTGCTTCATTTGCAGAGTGTGGTGCTTGTCAACAAGGCTTTCGTCCGTGCTCAGCAAGAGGTGGACGATCTTAAGGGACAACTGGATGCCCAAGGTCGGGAGACGGAAAAATTTCAGCACCTTCTGCGGGTGAAGGAGGATGAGTTGAGCCGAGCAGTTGCTCTCTCCAACCTCCAACCCAAGCTCGATGCAACAAAGGCTGAAAACCGTCGATTGAAAGGAGAGCTGGCCGAGATGGTCGAGTACAACCGGAGTCTCAAAGTGGATAAGATCGGCCTTAGCCGAGATAACGCTCAATTTTCCTCGAGGATTGGTGAGCCCGAAACCGCCCTCTCTCAACTCCGGGAGGAGCTGGATTCGGCGAAGTATGATGCTACGAGCTTGGCCGAGAGGAATCGGCTGCTCGAATCTGAGAGTGCCCGGGACAAAGAGCGTATGAGGGTGCTCGAGGAGAAGGCGGAGAAGAGGGCCCAGATGTGTGATGATCTTAAAACCGAGCTTAAAGAGACGGCCGATGCTACTGACGCCCTCAAGCTCGAGCTCGAGTCAGCCATCCACATGCAAGATGTCCTTGGAGAGGCTCGGGATGTTCTGGCGGCAAAGTTAGCCCAGGCCGAGGCCGATTTGGAGGAAGCTCTGAAGAGCGTGGAGGCCGCCGAGGCCTATGCCACTATTGCTGCCGAGTACGAAAAATGGAAGTCTCGGCGGATCACCCTTGAGCAAGCCGAGCATGGCTTTACGGATCTTCCGGCCCTTATTCTCAAGGCTAAAAAAATCGAGGAAGAGGCTAAGGGTGCCTTCGGGGATGACTCCGATGACTCCGAGCGGACAGTGTCTGAACACTCCGGCTCTAGCCATTCCGGATAGATTTAGGGCCTATACTTAGCTTCTTATTTTTTTGCCTTTGTAGGGGTCTTTGATGTAAAATCCTTTGTATAAATGGAATATGTGCTTTTTCTTAATTCTCTTCTTTGAATGATTGTTTGTTATGGCTTTCGCCCGAATTGTCAGTTCGTTTAAATAGTCGTTATTTCTGACTGTGCCTATATATCAGGTTTTTTCTTCATCCGCTACATGTCGTCCGGGAATGCTATGGAGTTTTTGCCCACGGGACTCATCCTACGCTTTGTGAATTTGGACGTCTCCAAATCACGACGGGCGTTTTTAGGGCCGGTATTTTTCGGATATTTTTTTTAGGGCCGGTATATTTCGGACACCTGAGTCTCAGCCTTAGCTGGATTTTTATGTAAAAGTCCCCGTTTGTGGGGTTAACGATTTTGGCTCGGCTTGCTGTGACCTTGTTGCCTTTGTCGAATTTCGACCGTAGTGCCCGGTATAGGGTGTATGAATGAGATAGTGCCGAAATACGACGGTTATCATCGGGAAGACATTCAAGATTTCCTTTATCCAGACTTTTGATAACTTTTGCATTGCAAATGTTTGTGTACATGAGAATGAATTATTTTTTTTTCGCCTTTGCCGTAGCAAATACTAAATGGACACGATTCATTCTGATCGTTTGGTCCTTACATCGGAACCTAATGCGGAAGATCCAGTTCTTGGTTTTGCCGTAGCAAATATTATGGGGACACGATTCGCTCTGATCGTTTGGTCCTTACATCGGAATCTAATATTGAAGGTCCGGTTTTGTTTTGTTGAGGGAGACCTCCGGTTTCAACTAACCGGGGTAAACTTCGGAGTGGGTGTGATAGTCCCCTAGCTCTGATCCGAGTTGCAAGATCGGGTGAGCGCTATTAAGTCCCCACTCGTTGGGCGTGACCCCGAGTTTCCAGGCGTCTGTCTTCGTCTTTGTCGAGTAACACGTTATACTTATTGCCTCATTAAAAATCTTGTCGGAAAACCCATTTTGGGACAAAACCGTACTAAGGAAAAGAGTGCAACACGTGTTTTAAGGCCTAAATTCTAATTTTATCCTGTCTCGATTTCCTGCAAAAGAGAAAGGTTAAATAGAAAAAATACGGAGAGCCCATACCTTAGCAGTAGTATCTTTTCAGATGAGCCACATTCCAGTTATTGCGCAACCGTTGCCCGTTATCCCGGTTATCTTATACGGACCTTCCCAGTTCGGGCCCAGTTTCCCTTCGTTGGGATTCTTGGTGTTCAAGGTAACTTTTCGAAGCACCAAGTCCCCAACTTGGAAATGCCGAAAATTGGCTCTTTGATTGTATTACCTTTCCATTCTCTGTTTCTGGGCTGCAATACGGACTAGCGCGTTTTCGCGAAGTTCATCCGTGAGGTCGAGTTTTACGGTCATGGCCTCCTCATTTGACTCCTCGGTAGTATAGCTGAACCAGAGAGTGGGTTCACCAACTTCCACGGGAATAAGGGCTTCAGCCCCGTAGACCAACGAGAAAGGAGTTTCTCCCGTACTTGATTTTGATGTGGTTCTGTATGCCTACATCACCTTCGGTAATATTTCCCTCCAGTGATGCTTTGATGCTTCAAGTCTTTTCCTCAGATTTTGGATTATTGTCTTGTTCGTGGATTCCGCCTGTCCATTTGCACACGGGTGATACGGAGTTGATACAATTTTCTTGATCTTCAACCCCTCGAGGAAATTGTTGACTTTGCTACCCACGAATTGGGGTCCGTTATCACAAGTTATCTCAGCAGGGATGTCGGAGCGACAGATGATGTGGTCCCATATGAAGTCAATGACTTCATTCTTTCTGATTTTTTCAAAGGCCTGCGCTTCAACCCACTCAGAGAAATAATCAGTCATAAACAGGATAAAACGGGCTTTACCTGGTGCCCATTGTAATGGACCGACAATGTCCATCCCCCACTTCATGAAAGGCCAAGGTAAAACCAATGAATGCAGCAATTCCCCGGGCTGGTGAATCATCGGAGCATGTCTTTGACACCCGTCACATTTTCAGACAAATTTTTTCGAATCCTCCTCCATCCGGTTCTAGTAGTAACCGACTCTTATAATTTTCCGGACCAAGGCTTCTGAACCGGAGTGGTTGCCGCAAGTCCCCTATTGGACTTCTCTTAAAACATACTCCGTTTCTCCGGGACCCAAACACTTAGCCAGGGGTCCGAAGAAAGATAGTCGATACAATTGGTCGTCTACCAAGCAGAAACGCGCAGCCTTGGTCCTTATTGACCGTGACTCTTTTGGGTCATTCGGGAGCTTTCCATCACGCAAGTAGTCGATGTACTTGTTGCGCCAATTCCAAGTTAAACCCATTGTGTTTATTTCGGCATGTCCGTTTGCTATCGCCGTGTTCAACAAGTGTACCGTAGTTCCGGGGCTGATTTCTTGCCCTTCGACCGATGATCCCAGATTGGCCAATGCATCGGCTTCGATGTTCTGCTCCCTCGGTATATGCTGCATGGTCCATTCTTTAAACCGGTGTAGTATCACTTGGATCTTCTCCAAATACCTTAGCATCCGTTCGTCTTTGACCTCAAAGACGCCATTCACCTGGTTAACGACCAAAAACGCATCGCACTTAGCTTCCATTATCTCAGCCCCCATACTCCGGGCCAATTCCAAACCTGCAATCATAGCCTCATACTCGGCTTCATTGTTAGTCAACTTAACAGTTCTAATGGATTGTCGAACGACATCCCCGGCCGGGGTCCTTAGGATGATTCCTAGCCCGGAACCTTTGAGGTTCGAGGCTCCGTCCGTGTGTAGTGACCAAATGCCCGAGGCTTTCCCCGAGGTTAGCAGAAGTTCTTTCTCAACCTTGGGGACCATAGCCGGGGTGAAATTCGCCACAAAATCGGCCAAGATCTGGGACTTGATGGCCGTTCGAGGTTTGTATTCGATATCATACCCGCTAATTTCTACGACCCATTTGGTAAGTCTGCCTGATAATTCCGGTTTATACATGATGTTTTTTAGGGGGTAAGTAGTCACTACACATATCGGGTGGCATTGAAATTAGGGCTTGAGTTTTCTAGAAGCACTCACTAATGCCAATGCAAATTTTTCGAAGTGGGGATAACGGGTCTCCGCATCCCCTAAAGTTCTACTTACATAATAAATAGGGAATTGCGTACCTGATTCTTCTCGGACCAAAACGCCACTTACCGCTATCTCGGAGAAAGCAAGGTAGAGAAAAAGCCGCTCATCCGTTTTTGGTGTGTGCAACAGCGGTGGGCTGGACAGGTATCTTTTTAACTCTTATAGAGCTTTTTGACACTCCGGCGTCCAAACAAAATCATTCTTCTTCCTAAGGAGAAGAAGCGGTGACTCTTGTCCGAGGACCTCGATATGAAACGACTTAGCGCCGCTATCCTTCTGGTGAGCCTCTGCACTCCCTTTACATTATTCACTATCTCGATATCCGCGATAGCCTTGATTTTGTCCGGGTTGATTTTAATACCCCGATTTGACACCATGAAACCCAAAAATTTACCGTACCGGACGCCGAAGGCGCATTTTTCCGGGTTGAGCTTCATGTTGTACTTGCGGAGTACATCGAAAGTTTCCTGCAAATGCTTTAAATGGTCCTCTATTTCCAGGGACTTAACAACCATGTCGTCAATATAAACTCCTATTGTTTTCCCTATTTGTTCTTCCAACATTCCGTTAACTAGGCGTTGGTAAGTTGCACCCGCATTTTTTAGTCCAAAAGGCATGACATTATAACAGTAAGTCCCATATCGGGTAATAAAGGATGTTTTCTCCTGATCCTCCGGGTGCATCCGAATTTGGTTATACCCGGAGTAAGCATCGAGAAAACTTAACATCTCATGCCCGGCCGTCGCATCGATCATTCTATCGATGTGAGGCAACGGAAATGAATCCTTCGGGCATGCCTTGTTTAAATCCTTGTAATCAACACACATTCGAAATTTATTACCTTTCTTTGGCACTACTACTACGTTAGCTAGCCAGTCCGGGTACTTTACCTCCCGGATAGAACCTATTTTTAAAAGCTTCGTTACCTCATCTTTTACGAAGGCGTGTTTTTCTTCCATCATGGGCCTTCTCTTCTGCTTCACCGGGAGAAACTTCCCGTCTAAGCTGAGCTTGTGGGTTGCTACTTCCGGTGGTATACCTGTCATATCTATATGGGACCATGCGAAGCAATCTGCATTGGCTTGAAGAAATTCAATTAACTTGCTCCTGAGCTCCGGGGTAAACCCCGTGCCCAGGTATACCTTTCTGTCCGGTAGATATTCGAACAAGATGATCTGCTCCAACTCCTCTACTGTCGACTTGGTTGCATCCGATTCATCCGGCATGACGAATGATATGGGTACGTCGAAACCATCATCTTCATACTCCGGGTCCAATCACGAGTGCTTTGATTGCTATTTGGAGTTCGGTTCTCCGGTTGGATATTCTTCCTTGTGATCCGATTTTTCGGGCTTCGGGGTCGCCTCCTCGACTGCGAACATCTCCCTTGCAGCGGGTTGTTCACCTCGGATTGTTTTTATTCCCTCCGGGGTCATAAATTTCAGCAGCTGATGTAATGTTGAGGGCACAACCCTCATGCTATGTATCCAAGGTCTACCCAGTAATGCATTGTACTTCATGTCTCCTTCGATTACATAGAACACCATCTGCTGGATAGTCCCGTCGATGTTCACCGGCAACGAGATCTCCCCCTTTGTGGTTTCGCTCGCCATGTTGAACCCGCTGAGTACCCGGACTACCGGTACGATCTGATCGAGTAGCCCTAGCTGTTCGACCACTCTCCACCGGATGATGTTGGCTGAGCTACCTGGGTCAATCAAAATACGTTTAACCTGAGTTTTAAAGATAAGTACAGAAAGTACCAATGCATCATTGTGCGGTTGAATGATGCCTTCGGCATCCTGGTTGCTGAAAGAGATAGAACCCTTGGATAAATAATCCCGGCTACGTTTTCACGAACAACAGAAATCGTGGCCCGTTTCATCACCGGCCCTCGAGGGGCATCGGTACCCCAACTATCATGTTGATTATATGCTGGGGTTCTACTGGCTCGACCCTTTTATGAGTCTCCCTTTCCTTGTAGTGACTTTTGGCTCGTTCACTCAGCAATTCTCGGAGATGACCATTCTTCAGTAACCGCGCTACCTCCTCTCTTAGCTGGCGACAATCCTCGGTTCTATGACCATGGGTTCCGTGGTATTCACACACCATGCTCGGGTCCCGTTGGCCCGGATCCGACCTCAGAGGTCTTGGCCATCTTACATCCGGGACATGGCCAATAGCTGAGACGAGGCCCGAGGTACTAACGTTGAAGTTGTACTCCGATATATTTGGCAAGTCCTTGTTGCCGGTGTTAACACCCAATTTTGTCCCTCCTTTATTCTTATTTATTTCTTTGGGCTTCTAATTTATTGACAAGCTAAACACTTTATTTTCACTATTATTAATTTTCACTATTCTACTATCAACATTACTATCATTACTTTATCACAACTTTCAAAATGGTTCATCGTCGTTTCATTTTAGGATTTGTACTCGTTAAATTAATTTTACTAAATCCTTTATTTTCTACATATTAATCACTAATTATCATAGTAAATAGTGTACTAGTTATTAAATTAGAAGTCCAAACAAATTAATTAAGGAAAAGGGGCCAAATTCGGATTCCCCACCAGCCCACACTTTTATCCCCTACCTTTTAGCCCATATTTCCCCAACAGATCAACCCAATTCCTACACCCGCTCTACCCGATCCAGCCCAACCAAAACGACCCGACCCGGCCCACTTTAATTAAATCCCTAAATCTCTATCTTCAACAAAAGAGACGCCGCACAGCTTCAGCTCTCTCTCTCTCTCTCTCTCTTTTTCACGCCTCTCCTTTCTCTTTCATCTCTCCTTGTCGTCTTCCCCACTTCCAGCAAAACCAAACCCCCCTTTTACCTTATACAATCCATGCCTCCCCCATTTCCACATAAAAAAAATGTCCGCTTGTCTATGCACTCTGTCTTTGACAGAGAGAGGTTTCCCATTTCTCGCTTCAAAAAACAACAAATTCACAAAGAACAGAAAAAATCAGTTCTTTTTCGGTAACATCGAATCAAATCACGTGATTTGCTTAGATTTCAACGGATCGATTTTGATTTGTTTTGAAAATCCAAACCAGAAAAGGTCCCTCCCAATTTCGAACCTAAAAACCCTAATCTTTTACTATAAAATGGCCATGGTCTTCAGCCGACGAGGGGAGGTTTTTTTTCGGATAGCAAAAACGCCCCCTAAAATACTCACACTTTTCAGAGATTTGTTTTAGTCTATAGTTTACCCTCAAAATTTGATACACTTTGATCAATTACCTTTTATTCTTGAACATTTCTCTATACAAATTATTCTGGTCTGTTTCGATCTGATTCGACTTTCGTTCGAGCGTAAATCCGAGACCTCGAGACCCACTTCACTGTACCCACAAAAGGTCGGTAAACCTATTTCCTGTCTTTTATTTTTCTTTCACAGTTCTTGCTATTTTTCGTATGTATGTTCCTTTAGTTTCTAGTTTGGTCTCGGTTTGCTGTTTAATTATTAGTTAGTTTTACTGTGTTTAGCTTAGTTTAGGCAGTACCGGATATTATTGCTGTGTTTGGTTTAGTTGGTGCTCTCTGACTGTTTTAACTAGTATATGATAGGTTGAGGTGCTTAGGCATTAAATCTGTTTAACATTCTTCTTGTCTTTGTGCTTCTTCGGTGGTTATTTAGTTCTTTGCTGAAGATTGGAGTAGTGACTAATTAACCATGAGTCTATTAAGTCTAAAACTTTAATCCAATTGTGCCTGTTAAAACTATGGTCAGCCATATGTGATAAAATTCAGGGTCTAAATGTGTACAGTTGTATTATATGCCCAGTTCTGGTCATAACCAGTAGGTTTATGGTTTATTATAACGAAGATTCCTACATTGATGTCTAGCTGTTGTGGTTCTGTTTCCTGTTAGCACAGTTTTCAAACTTGTCCAGTCTAGTTTTGAAACTAACGACGATCTTGTTATGAGAAAGATTAGCCAAATGAGTAGTCCCTTTTAATCCGGCATCTTAGTTTTATTTGGAGATGATGTGTATGATGTCACGTGTTGTGTTTCAGATCTGTAAAGCATGAATACAAGTGGT
Source organism: Lycium barbarum (assembly GCF_019175385.1). Classification (NCBI taxonomy): domain Eukaryota; kingdom Viridiplantae; phylum Streptophyta; class Magnoliopsida; order Solanales; family Solanaceae; genus Lycium; species Lycium barbarum. Next base: position 142,963,410 of record NC_083337.1, read on the forward strand.
ATAAAAGTCTTTTTTCGATGGAATTCAACATAGAACTATCACTTAAATTAATTGTTGAAAGTCATGTTAATTAGACATCAAAATCAGTACAATCTCGTATTCCTTGTTTGGTAATCTCGTTAAAGTTAGTTAATGTATTTTTGGAAGGAATGTTTTTTTTTTGGTTGGGCTGTATCTGTTCGAAATTTCCTTCAAAAAATCTGAGCTCGTAGTTAAACATGTGGTTCCTTTTCTTCTAAAATATCGAACTGTTTTTTTTTTTAAATGACTATGTTCATGGATGACTTAAACCAAAACAGTCCCCTGTTTCTCCCTTGATTTATACCAGTATTCCTTCTAATATAAAGTCACCAAATATGTTGTGATAGAGGTTTAAGTTTTTCTATATTTTCTGGCTGATATCCCTCTCCAATGTTGGGTAAGATTTTAGTTTGTCTCTGCTCCCCAAAAGAGATTGACAAGGTGTTTACATTGTAAAGTTTTCTTGTCTTTTCTTGAACTTATGAACATAAGAGGTTTCCCTCTTAATGGCTATTGATACTGCCTTGAGATCTCCTTCAAAAATAACTGAATTTGTTATTTAAGCTTCTATTATTTGAGACTGCAAGAATAGACATGTATTCACGTTTGCTTATCCCCTCTTAAAGATCTAAACTTTAATTTCGATTGATTAAACTTGGACAAGTTATGGTAATTCTTCAGCGAGTGAAATATTTTTATGCTCTTTTGTTTGCCGCTTTGTCATAACATTTTATTCCTACGTACTCATCCTTTTTCTTTTACATTCTTTTTCTTTGCATGAACACCGGAGCCAAAGAGTCCTACTTTGAGACTCAACAACACCGCTGCCACATGGAATCCACAGCAATATACTAAATTCGCTGGGCCGTAGCCCAACAGTAAACAGTTGTAGCAATCCCATAAAATGGGCCGAGCCCATTTAATTTATGTGTTTCTTTGTTTTATTTTGTGCATTTAATTTGAATTGTGCAATTAGTACTTTGCCTTGTTTGTTTTGTCTTAGCTAGAATGAACCCTAGCGGAATTAGTGGGTTAGTTTAGTATGATGGGTAACTAATCTGAAAGAGAAACTAACAATTATTCCCATAGGTCTCATTCCCCCTTTTTTTTTTTTTTATGTTAAAACTATTTATAGCATCTATAATATTTTTTTTAAATAGCATGACTACATATCTTGAGAATCAAGATTCACTCTTACTATCATAGAAATTTAAACGTTGCTAATTTTACACTAACGTTAACTTATTTTGGAGAAATAAAAAGGCAGACTAGTCCTGTGGATAACTTCTTCACTTTAGCTCTTTCTCAACACTTGAAACATATATTTGAACAACCTTTACATAATCTATATTGAACTAATAGTTTTTCTATAAAAACTTTAAACTTTACTGATATTAATCTTACAATAACTCTTTTAAATTCGTTAGTCGGCATAACCTACTTTCTTGAAATATTTATAAAATGTTGTACAAATCCATACTTTCCTTGGTTTATTTATAATTATAGTCGTTATATACAAAATATTATCTTTTCTAAAAGCCTTATTTTAAAATAGTATATTCATATTTTTTATTATAACCTTAGCAACACTTACAAGATATTTTCTTAAATATTTTAAAATATTACATCTACAATCTTAGCCTAATTAAATTTGAGTCCGGTCAGTTAACCATTATTAATGAAATTTAGAGGATGCCTAATACCTTCCCTCTAGGTTAGTTGAACCCGTACCTAGAATCATTTGGTTTCGTAGACTTTAAAATAAAATCAACTTTAGATAAATAACTTTAATGAACTTTAGGTGCCCTAATTCACCGTAAATAATTAGGTGGCGACTCCTAACTTTAAATAACCCCGGAATTACCCGGATGTTATAAACTATTTTAACCCCGGTTAAAATAGGGTATAACAGCCGGCAGAGCTTCCGGCATCGCTCTTGAATGAGAGACCCCAACTGTTCGATGGGCGCTCGACCCGTTTATTACCCCGACCGGAGAAATGGCTTGGGCTATCCTTTGATTTCTCCGACCTAAAGCTTGGCTTCTCCGAATGGGAGTATGGCCGATATCTTTCCCTCGACGATTCGGCCTTCGTTTCGTAACCTTTCCTTGGTCTCTCAAAACTCTTGTTCACATTAATTGGCCCCGGGGGAAGCTTGAATTGATCATCCTTGACCCGAATCTTCGACTCGTATCTGTTATGGACATCAGCCCATGTCACAGCCTCGTACTCCAGCAGGCTCTCCTTTAATTTGAACGAAGCCGTCGAGCTCCGAACATTGAGCCCCTTCGTGAAAGCTTGTGCGGCCCATTCTTCGAGGACCGGAGGGAGTTCCATTCGTTCCCTTTGGAACCGGTTGACAAATTCACGGAGCAACTCATCGTCTCTTTGAGCTATACAGAAGATGACCGCCTTGCGGGCCTGCACCTTTTTGGCATCGGCGTGAGCTTTTATGAAGGCATCGGCGAGCATTTCGAAAAAAGTGATCAAATGCTCGGGCAGATGATCGTACCACGTCAATGCTCCTTTTGACAAAGTCTCCCGGAACTTTTTCAGCAGTACTGATTCAATTTCATCCTCCTCCATGTCATTGCCTTTTATAGCGCAGGTGTATGAGGTCACGTGCTCGTGCGGGTCCGTTGTGCCGTCATATTTCTGGATATCCGGCATTTTGAACCTCTTTGGGATCAATTTCGGAGCTGCACTCGGAGGAAATGGCCTTTGGATGTACCTCTTCGAATCCGGCCCCTTCAGTAAAGGCGGAGCCCCCGAGATTTGATCCACTCGAGAGTTGTATGTTTCCACCCTCTTTTCGGTTGAATCTACCCGTTTTGCCAAAGTTTCGAGCATTTTCAGAACCTCGGTGGAGGAACTAGCTCCGGACCCATTGCTCTCAACCATCCGTGCTTCATCCCTTCTGATTTCAGCAACACCCTTCGTCTTCTCCGGGGTCGTTTTATCTTTTCCACTTTGCAACTGGGCAATTGCGATTCCTTGCTCGGCAATCGCTGCCCTCTGTTCCTGCAACATTTCAAAAATTAAACGTAAGTCAATATTATCATTCGAAGTATCCGGTTCTTTCCGGTCCTGTGTTTGGGACAAAGTAACCGAAACGTGGGTATTTAAAGGGTCAGTGGCCGGCTGGGCGGCATTCTCCTGATCCACGGTGTTTTGATGGTTGAGGCCCTCCCTCGAATTAACGAGGTTAGGGTCAGCGGGGTTTGGTAATCCTCGTGGACCGCTGCCTTCATTTTCGGTCACGATCTCGTTGTTGTTGACGTGACCAGACTGCCCACTGTTAGCCATTTAGTCCGTTTTTTCAGAGACGAACAGGAGATGTTTTTTATTTTGATGAATATGGTAGAGATCAAGATCAAATACCACTATTATCCTAGCCCCACGGTGGGCGCCAAACTATTTACCCCGAATTTGGATAATCAATCAAATTTGTGAGTGAGGTATATGATAGGTGGTTGTGCCTTAAATATACTTGATAGAGAAGAGAAATATATGAATATATACTATAAGGAAGCAACTGATAATCGATGGTCTGCTATAGACTTGTATGTTTACTAATATATGAGTGTTACTTGATTGAAGAAATGGAAGAGATAAAAACAACAAATATGGACCGAAATCTGATATTTGAGAGAGAGATTTTATATAATTTTTGCTATTACAAGAGTTCTTGATATGAGAGAGCCAACCCCTTAAAAGTGGGAATGACCCTTATTTATAGTGTTGCCTCATGGGCCCCTTACAATAAGAGAAAACTCAAAAATAAAGAAAAGACTCTGACTTGGATCAGGTTGGGTTAGGTTGGCCGTACGGTCTGACACCCGTATGATTGACAGTTGAACATGGCAGGACGTTATCGACGCGTGGCAATCGCGCAACGGATTTCCCGGACCAATGGCCACGAATAGACGGACTACCAGTCACGACCAAACGGACCAACGGCAACAACAAACTCGGCCATGAAGAAGCCGGACCAAATGATGCCCTTCCTTGGCTTCGGTCCAAGCGTTCTTCCGGTTCGAACGAAAGTCTTCATGCGTGTTCTTGTCCCCCTCTTCCTTCGGTTCCTGGTCTTACCGGTTTAACGCATATCCGATTTTTACCGTATACAATATGACCTCACATCCATCTTAATTAACAACATCCACATCTCTGTATATCATGAAGAAATTCGTTGTAAAAGTTGAAACATTTTATAAAACACCTCATAAACTTTTTGTCAGAAATGAATAACTAATTAACTATTGAATAGGAAATTAGAGCTATGTTTGGTCACGCGGCCAAAATGTATCTTAAGTATTTTTATTAAAAGTGCTTTGGTAGACTCGTATGTATTTGGCAAAATAATTTGTAAAGCAATTTTGTTACTTGTTTATGTTTCACCAATATTATGAAAAAGAAAATTACTACTACTAACTAATTCGGCAAAAATGATTTCTTATATAGCATCTTGTCCTATAAACATTAGGAAAAATATCTTGTTCCATAAAAATCAAAATCACTTATCTTGAGAAGCTATGTTTTTCACCCTCTGCTTAAGTAAGTCTATCACTACTCAAAAAGCACTCATTTCTCCACTAAAAACTTGGTCAGACACTTTAATGGTCTAAAAATAGTGTTTTTTAAAAGTAAAAATAAAAACATGTTAGGCCTTTCAAAAGTTTAGTCAAACAGTCTATCAAATTCGTAGAAAATTCAGTTAAGCAGCTTCTTTAATGACGTCTACATCCGGAAAATGTGCTGAGTTTTATTCCCCACGTTTGTCTGTTAGATCCACTTAACTGACCTTGCTTATGCTTCTCCATCTTTCTCTCTATAATTACATTATAATGTAATTGCATGAGAATACTTTCATCTTCACTTTTCTTCAACTCTATTACTATTCTTCACTTTTAGTAATTATTTCGAGTTTAGTGCTCTACTCGTTTTCTTTTTTTTTTCGTTGTCTACTTTTACAGTGGTATGATCGCGATGACATCTTTATAAGCCCATGCAAGGTCCTCTAATTTTGAATAATTATTGGTCAGGTTACCCTTTTGAGTACTCCAAATTCTTGGATTCCTTAATTATTAATTTTGATTAAAATAATATTCAGAGCACATCGAGTCCTCTATATATAGAATTCCAGAGATAGTCGGATATTCCTGCAGAGAAGTCTTGCACTGAAGAGTTAGCTCTAGTAGAACACAACATGGGTGGTCTTGTACACATACAGTTTGTTTTTGGGATTTTAGGTGGGTTAGTAAATTTCTCTCTCAATCATTTCCACATTTTATTTCCTTGTATATTTTTTCTCTTCAAAAAAAATTTCTGGTTGAGTTTTCCTTCTTATTGCTTCTTTTTTTCTGCTAATTAACAGGAAGTGCTGCTACTGTCTTCCTCTTCTTGGTACCAGTGTAAGCATAATTCTCAAGAAGTATTCTCAGATTATACTCAATGCTGTAAAGGAAAAAAATCATTTTTCCTAATTACATAGTATAATTTTTCAATGATTGAACTCCTTTGCTCCCCTCTGCTTCCGCTCAGTTCATTCAAATGATAATTTATATTCAGATTTTAAGGTATATGTAGTAACAGCATAAATAATTTTCATTTTAATATGTTTTCGTTTAATTGAATTTATTAGGTTCACCTTCAAGAGGATCTTCAAGAACAAATCGACTGAACAGTTCTCTGGCATACCTTACGCCATGACATTTCTCAACTGCTTGGTTTCTGAATGGTAACTATCTATACCCAAATAAAAATAATTAAACGTGTTTTTCCATTGAGTTATTGAAGTGCCTCTTTACCAAACTTATGTTGTAATGATACTAACTATTTGGCGCATTTTAGGGTGAAAGTGCTCATCCACGCGCAAATTCACATGATATGGACTTAATTGGTTAAACCTTTAAGGACTAAATACAAATATATTTGTAATTAATATTCTTAGTATACTCTTCATGACATCTTCATTAATACAAATCTTGAATTAAATCGCATCTGATCATAATTGTCTCGAATTGTTTGGTCATGATAGACTGATAAACTTATTGATTTAATTCATAGGTACTGTCTGCCTTTTATAACATCGGGCAATATTCCAGTAGCAACAATCAATGGGGCTGGAGCTGCAATTGAGTTGGTTTACGTGCTCATATTTTTCTTATATGCACCCAATAAACAAAAGGGAAAAATCTTAGCAATGTTCTTTTTAGTCCTCTTGGCTTTTGCTGGTACAGCGCTTGTATCTGTGCTTGTTTTTCATGGGAAAAACAGGAAGTTATTCTGTGATACTGCTGCCACCATCTTCTCCATTGTTATGTATGGATCTCCTATGTCTATCATTGTAAGCTCGCACTACTCCTTATCATCACTTTCGATTTTTTTATTAGAGGTTATACTATATGCTTCTAGAAAAGCAAAAGGATCTAAGTTTACTGTTTCCTCCGTTTCAATTTATGTTTTTTTTTTTTCTCTACAAAGAATGTTACATTTCTATATTGAGTAAATTTCGATTTCAATATTCTCATTTTATCCTTTATGACACTCCACATAAAATGTTTAAACCACAAAATTCGACAGATATTCTTGGTATATACTACAATATTAAAACTTCTTTTTATCATTTTAGTACAAAACTACAAATAGCTGGCCGGATTTAATGTTTACTCTTCTTAAATGGTATACATAATATACATTGATTATACATGGTTATACACATATTATACATGTGTATACATATGCGGGCTGTTTTTCTTTAAGCGGTTGGGTGGGCAGCTATTTAACTTAATTCTTTTTTTTTATTCGGATTGATTTTATGTTGGCTTCGTTGGGAGACTCGTGAAGTACCACTACAAGAAAAAATATTTTTGGTAACAATTTTTTTTTTGTTGCCATAGATTGATTATTGTTGCAAAAAGTACTTTTGGCAATAAAAAAAAATATTTTGTTGTATGAACTTTTCCCAACGGCTGTTATTGCAACAACGTGCAACAACTTTTTTTTTGTTGCGAAAAGTACTTTTTGCAACAATAATCAACACTATGATAACAAAATTAAATTCTTTGGCAACAAAAAAATCATTTGCCAACAACAAAACTAAATTGTTGCCAAATATAAAATTTTTTGTCATTTCTATACTTTCTTGTAGTGAGTTTGTCATTCACTCCTTTGATTTAAAACCATAAAATTTCAAAAAAAAAAAATCGGTATATTCTTAAACTTCGTCTCCAATTAAATTTAGACGTCAATTTTAGATAATTTTAGACAGTTTTATCCAATGGGATCAATTGAATCCAGTATTTGTTTTTTTCACTAAGCATAAATATTTTATATATCAATGTATAATACTCAAGACAAGTTTATTTGTGCAGCGACTAGTAATCAGGACAAAGAGCGTTGAGTTCATGCCATTCTTCCTGTCATCTGCCGTTGTCATACCTTGCTCCTGCTGGTTTATCTATGCCATGCTAGGAATAGACCCATTGATTGGCGTAAGTACCGCTACCATCTCTCCTATATATTCATCTGTTCAAATACTGAAATAGATCTACCGAGCATTAATATGTGGGGCACTTTTGAATTAGTATTAATCAAATTAATACGTTTGTACGATTGCAGATTTCAACAGGCGTTGGCTTGGGCTTAGAAATAGTTCAGCTGATCTTATATTTCATTTACTGCGACAAGAAAGTTTTAAACAAGACATCTGCTGATGTGCCCCTTGAGATGCGCAACGGCCATAGCCAGAGGCGGAGCCAGGAATTAGGCAAAGAGCGTGCAAATTTTCTTCTCACTTATGTTAAGGGTGTGCAAAATTAAATATATACTCATAATAGCGAACATTTAACCTATGTATACCGTGTAATTTTCTGGCGAAGGGTATGCACCTGACTGTTGACACCCAATTTTGTCCCGCCTTCCTCCAAAATATTTATTTACACTTCTAATATTTTTGGCAATTTAAGAAATAATTATTAGCTTTTATTAACACCAACGTTTCATTATCCTATTGTAGTCACTAGCTATTGTTATTTTTTATTATTACCGTTACTACCTCATTATTATCATTATTATTATTGTTATTATTTTTTGTTATTACTATTATTACCAGTATTATTATAATTCGCATTATAATCATTTCAACATTTTTTTTTACCATCCTATGCACACGCTTCACATTTATTTTCGCAAAATTAAATGATAGCGTTAATTTACTGTTGACTTTAAAAATATTATTGCACGGCTATTACGACGTCTTATAATTTTAATTTTATCTGAGCACTGATAAATACATACTTTTATATTAGGTAATATTTTAGCACATGTCAGTATATAGTTATTTAAATAGGTCTTTTATTTAAATGTAGTGGCCCAAATTGTTCCTTTCATTCAGCCAATATTAGCTAAATCGGAGCCCAATCAATCCATACTATTTTCGGACCAATTCATAAAATCAGCCCACATTGTTAATTCACCCAGCCCACTATTCATCTACCCGACCCAGCCCCCTATTCATCTACCCGACCAGCCCATATTTTATTCACCAGCCCAATCCATTAACCCAACGACCCGACCCAATCCTCATTTAACAAAAATGAACAACTAGGTTTTCATCACTTCAGCGCCGCACCCCTCTTTCTCTTTCCCCTTCCTCTCTCTTCTCTTTCTCTCCTCTACGCTCCACGACTAAAATCGCAAAATCGCAGGTCTATTTTGCCTTCCCCAGACCGTGCATGGTCGATTTGGGAAGGAAAATTAATGCTTTGTACCCCCCCCCCCCCCATCCGGATTCAACCGTTTGAAAGAGGGTAAATCTTGTTTTCTTCTTCTTGCTTTTTTGCCCCCATCTGAAATGGCTTTGATGAGTTTTGTCTAGTTGTGATTTCAAATCAATTTTTTATCAGCTCCATTTCTTTTTCGGGTACCAAATTTTAATTGATTTTGTCTCTTTATCTCGGTTGTTCTGATCAATGACAGAGAGTACTCTAACGTTTGATTTGAACGAATTTTTCAATTTTCGAACCCTAGAAAACCCTAAGTGTCCCCTATAAATAATGGTTTTTCTGAAGTAGAAGACAGGTCCTTTAGCCGCGAAAATTCCCTAAAAATTAAAGTTCTTTTTAGCCGCCATCGGATCCCCTAATACAGGAGTTCTTTAGCCGCCAAAAATCCCCCTACAAGACATAAGTTTTAGCCGCCTAGAATCCCCTAAAATATTAGTTCTTTTAGCAGTCGCAATATTGTTTTAATATCGAGCCTAAAATCTAAATCTTTTTTTTTCTGTTTCCTTTTGCCCCCTGGGTATTGGTTCGAATCTATACAAACTCGAAGTTGGTAACGTTCGAGTGGATATCGAAACCCCGCACCCTGTTCGCTGCACCCGAAGAAGGTCAGTAAACATCCCTTTTATTTATTTATTTATCCATGAATTGAGCATTTTCTGTTTTGTGTCATGTGTTTTATATGCTTTACACGTTTGTTAGTTAGGTAGTGTGATATCGTTGATAGATGTTATTTCATTTCTGCTTAGATTAGTTTGGTTTAGTTTTGTTTAGTTTAAGTTTAGTATGTTTTACTCTTTAGTGGATAATTTGACCCTCATTGTGCCGTTTGAATAATGTTAGCATGTTATTAGCAGTTTTTAAGGCTGTGTGTGGCCATTACCTTCTCTGTTTTTGAGGCTGGTTTATATTCTTAAATTTGTTTGTAGTTATTTACATGTGTATAATATTAACTGTTATATGCATTTGAAAGCATGTTTAGCAAGATCAAGGATCGGTTAAGTTGGATAAAGGCAGATGTTGGTGTGCATTTATTTGAACACCTAATATTGGGATTAGGCGAATGTTTTCTAGTATACTCTCAGAGTATTATTGGTAATATTGGTTTTGTTTGGCCAAATGGTTAAGTGCTAAGTATTTTAAGTCATTCATAAGCTATTTACATCATCTTGAGGGTCAAGCATATGCTGCCTTATGGCTTTAAAAATGAGAGTCTCAATGTACCAGCATGTTTCTTATCTTGCATTTGCCTGCTGATTCTGAAAAATTGAAGTTGCTCATGTGTGTTTGCCTAAGCTACTTGGCATTTATCTAGTTTTGGTACTTGAGTCAACTTAAGATGCAGAATGCCTTCACACAAAAATGATCATGTATGTCTTTGTAGACCCTTATTCTGCCTCTGTTCATCAACACCAGTATGTGTGCATATCTGACTTAAGCCTCTCTATTTTCTTCGATAAGAAATGTGACCGTGAGGTCGAATATTTGTTTGGAAGATCCTAAGATAGCATGAATTCCTTTTTATGAAGTAGATATAGCATGTTCAGCTTTGTCCTTTCTTTATGTGTGAACTTGAATAAGCATAAAACGTAGGGGGGTTTGTAGTGGCCATAATATACCATATGTATAAATATTGACTGAAAGTCTAATCCTGTAGCTGGCCTGAGTCATGTTTAGTTTGTCAAAACTGCCTGTATTTCTAAGTTTAGCATGACTAATTGCCTGATTGTCTTAAATACATTGCATGAAACTACTAAAGCATAGCATCTTTTCTAAAGGTTGTTTAAAGTTTACCCAACATGGCATTTGATCCTGCTTGCATAAGTTCCCAGATTTGTTAAAGTAAGGTTGAATACTAGATGATCGTCCGAGTTAGTTCCTTTATTGTTTTCTTTCCCAAATGATAAGTCTTTTCTCAAATAGTTCAGTTTTCTTTCTAAGTTCGAATTTGGATAAATTGATTTTCTTTTATTCTCTTAAGACATTTCTAATTGAAATCTGAGTTCTGAAATAGTTGATACCTATTCTTAAAATAACCTGACCAAATGTGTAAATTTGTTTCCTTCCCCTTTTAAGTTAATCCCAATGTTCTTTTCTTTTGCGGATAATGTCCTTGAGATTCAAACTTTGTTTCGTTAGAGTCTTTTAAAACTGTTTTACTGCCTTAACTTGGACATACTAATATCCCAATTAAATTGCTTTCGTATCCTGGTGGTACTTGAACCCAAATGTGTCAGCTAATTACGTAAATTCCTATAGAAGGTTGCTGATTGTAGCTGTTATGCTAGCAGTTTGTTTAAACTTAGCTTCTGCCTGAAACAATTGAACTCTTCCATGTTTGAGTCACTGTCCCTTAGGAAGTTTGAAGGAGTCATTTACTTTTTATTCATATTTGTGCTTTCTGTTTAGTCATTTGATGAATTACTGAAGTTTAATTAAACTTTTCCTTTAGGCATGTCGTTGCGTTTTGTTTAAAGAAGAGACCTGTTGTGTTAATCCCTTTCCTGTTCTTAATTACATTGCTAAAGCATGTTGCGTTTCTGCACTTGTTCAAAATTTTATATGATCTTACATTGTAAATATACCATGTTTGATTATGTATATATTTATGTATATTACTAGTATACTTTTGCTGAAGCACGTTAATGGGGAGGTTAGATTGGTCATTATGGATCAAGCTTGAACCCTCCCCGGTGTTAGCCATGCCTGGGATTCATGAAATCCCTTGGAACTTCTGCAACATTGGGAAGACGGGGGCGAAAGCTTTCTAATATTAACCTTCTATACATCCTTACGAATGTGTATACATGAAGTATGCTTAAATATACACAATATATACATAATCTATTGATCTGTTTTGAGTTTACATTTTATATGTTTAAACCTTATTCATTGATTATATACTAATCCTTTCCTTTCGTTTTTATGCATGACCATCGCGTACGAGTCCGAGGGACTCGTCTTCTCCCGTATTCGGTGTTGGGCTAAAAGACCAACGCAATCTCTCTTCTCGTGTCCAGCCCACCTGTCCGCAGCATATATTAAAAAAAAAAAAAAAATTTGGGCCAAAGCCCAATAGCAGGAACAGTTCGCAGCAGTTGGGCCTAAAAAATGGGCCAGATCCATTCGATTTTTCTTTTTCCTCTATCTTATTTTGTTGTGTATTTTTAATATGCCTTGCATGACTAACTCTTTATTTTTAGTTAGATGAATCCTAATGAATTAATGGGGTTAGTTTTAGTGTAATAGGTGTTGACACCCAATTTTGTCCCTCCTTTATTTAATTTACTCGGATTTCTAAATTTATTGACGAGCTAAATATTTTATTTTATTTTATTTTATTGCTACTACTATTAATATCACTACTTATATTTTTTGACATTATGAGCATTACTTTATCGTAAATTTTGAACAGCTAGTCATCGTTTTCGTTTCGGTTTCGGATTCATTAAATTAATTACAAGACAACACTTTGCAAAATATTTTTTTATTTTTTTACATTATTAATTATTTATCATCTTTACCAGTTATTAATTTGGAAGCCCAAAATAATTAAATAGCGGAGGAAGGATCAACATTTTCAGTCAAATAAATGACCCAAACTATCAGCCCATACTTTAATTCAACCAACCCACAACCAAATTCATACAAAACGGACCAGCCCACATTCCCCTACCCAAAATAATTCATCCCACTCCATTACCCGACCCGCTTACCCGACCGGCCCAACCCAATTCCCTTATCTTTTTTTTTTTCCTTACCCTAATCCCTCTTCCTTTCTTTCTCTCTTCATCGCCGCCCCTCCTCTGCTCCCTTCTCTCTCTTCTGCTTCTTCCTCCGTTCCCTCACGTGCTCCCACTCTCCCCTGTCTCCTTCACGTTCCCTTGTCCCCCACGCCTCTGTCATACACTACTCTCTCTCATACGCTCCTTCTTTTTCCTTTTCTTTAGTACAAAATGAAGCCTATAAGTAGAATCCGGGTGGAATCATTTGGGGAGAATGTGGAGAACAGAGAGGATTTGATTAGCAAGAAAACCCGAATCAACAAGGAGCTGGAACCGCAAAATCCCTACAAAAAACATCAATTTTAATCATAAAAAGGAGCCTTACTCGAAGGATGACAGCCAACAATCACTCAACCTTTTTCGTTTTTGGTTTTGAAACTTTAACTACTTTAATCGGGTTCGTTCGGTTCGAGAGTAGATTCGAGACGTCGACACCCACTTCACTGTGCACAAAAAAGGTAAACTTCGACACATTTATCGCTTATCGTCTTTAATTTCTGTTTTGGTTAAGATTTTAGTCTATTCTGCCGTATGTCTAATGATCGTATAGTTTATTTGTCGTCGCGTTATTTGTTTGATGTTTGGATGCTGTTAGGATAGAATAACAATCGTTAAAAATGAATTTAAAAGATGTACACTGTGGTTTGGATGCTTAGACCGAATTCACGAGACTTAGAATTTACTTAAAGTCGAATATACATATGATATACCGGGGATACCAAAGAAAGCAGAAGGTATACATTCAACATACACCCGATATATGACCCTAATATGTATATTTTAGGTATATTGGGTATACGATTGAAGCAGACCGGCACTGCCTCTCTTTGTTCAAGCAATATACACCGATATGTAGGTGTCTGCTTGAGTTAGACACGATGAATGGTTATATGCGCTAAATTATTGGTATTCATATTTATGCCAACTCCTCTTCCTATTTCAGTCAGATCATCTGTTTTAGTTGCTTAATTATGTAGTTGCCTTGTCGTCATGTTGTTTTGTTTGATGCTAGGATGCTGCTTGGGTGGATATGGAATAGTACCAGTGCAAGTCTGTTTAATTCTGAATTACAGGTGATTGTTGAGTCACCCTGATCCATCTTAACTGTTAACCAATGTGAACTTGCATAATTTGAACTATTGCCAATGGGTCATAAAAAAAAAAACAACTCCAACTAGCATTGATAGAGACCTAGTAAACCATTCCTGGATGCACTTTTTCCTTTATAAAAACAATGGCCTGCCCTCTTCACTTGAAAATTAATTCGAAACATAGGTTAGGATGTTTTATTAATTAAATGTTGGCTTAATGATTTAAGGGATTACTATTCTGACTAAGGCTTATTAAAACACAGCTCAAGAAAAAAAAATAGTAAGGATTCCCAGTTCACTCCTCTTTCAATGTTTACAGAGAATGGTTGTTGTCCTTGATCTACATGGAATAACTGGTCGTTTTTGAAGTGTACTCTTAAATGATCCCACTTATAGTTTATTTTAGTTGTCTTATCAATGTGTTTAACTTACCAAAAGGATTAGCAATTGCCATCTCTTGGGATCTGTTTTATGTAGAAACAATAATATGGTCAAGCTTCACTCTGAAACGATTGCAGTTTGGCTCAATTAATCATCGTGTCTTGTCGACTGTTGATCCTTTACGACGTTATTTCAAATCCATTTTAAGCTCAGATCACTCTGTTAACTGAGAAAATGCTTGACGTTTCCTTCTTTTTTTTTCCCCCTCTTTGAGAACTGGCTGAAATTTTTAAACATCAAATGTTATCTGTTTTCCTTGCTCTGCGATTGTAAAATTCACTGGACATTTGTTTGAATTTCAAAATCCTTAAGGATACCAACTCCTATCTTAAAACATGAAACAGATAGTTGAAGTACCAAGTGTCTTCTTTCTTGTTTAGAAGAGTTCTTCAGACTCGTTATAGCGTAGGCTGATTCTGATTGGCTTTGTACGCAACTGCTTATATTTTTCCTTTGTTTGTTTCTGTTTGATATGCTCTGCTGTTCGTTTACAGGAAGTGAATGCGTTCTTCGGAAAACATTAGTTATTGATTTGCTTCTCACATTTTTCCAGTATCGTAAAAGTAGTCATATGCTTTCCCCGTTGATCTTTAGGGATGTGTAAAGGCAATTCGTGAATACGCACCACCAAGTTTTAACAGAAAAATGTTGTTTTAAAATTTGTTATTATACAGTGTAAAGCATACACATAATCTACTGAGTTGTTTTTTTTTTTGAATTTATATCTTACATGCTTAATCTTATCCATCGATTAGATACTAATTTCTTTTCTTTTGTTCTTATGCATGAACATCGCATACGAGCCCGAGGGGACTCGTCTCCTTCCGCGTTTGGGCTAAAAAGCCCAACGTAACTCCTCCTGTGTCAGCCCCGTCCGCAGCCAAACAAGAAAAAATAAAATCTGGGCCGAAGCCCAACAGTAGCGGACAACTGCCTTCCTAAAATGGGCTGAGGCCATTTATATTATATCTACTCCATTTTTTTTATTGTTGTGTGCATTTAATGTGTATTGTATGGTTGACATTTTGTGCTTGTTAATCAAGATAAACCTTAGTGGCATTAAGGGTTTTAGTTTAGTAATGGGTAGTTAATTCCACAAATTACATTCACTTCTATTTTTAAAACTATTTATAGTATCTATAACACTTATTTGAGTAATTGATTTTCAAAATAGCGTGACTACATCTTTTAGCCAAAGGAATCATAATTTATGCTTACTATCTTAGAAGTGTAAAATGTCACAAATTTTACATACTAACGTTAACTTGTTTTTGAGAAATAAAAGGCAAACTAGTTTCAACGGGTAACTTTTTTCACTTTAGTTTCTTTCCAATACTTGAAATACATATTTGTTTGAAACAATCTTCGCACAATATACATTAAACTACTAGTCTTTCTATGAAACCTTTAAAAGTTATTTAACATTAATCTTACAATAACTCTTTTAATTTGTGAGCCGGCATAACTCACTTTTTCCCAAATACATGTAAACATTACATATCTTGCTTCTTTCAGTTTATTTTAACTAAACTCTTTATGCAACTATTATTCTCTACAACTTTTACTTTAAATAACTTTAGCCATACTTACAAGATATTTTTCTATAATACCATATTTACACTTAGCCTAATTAATCATAAGTCCGGTCGGTTAACCATTGTTAATGGGTCTTAAAGGGTGCCTAATACCTTCCCTTTAGACTAATTGAACCCTTACCTAGAATCTTAAGTTTCGCAGACCTTAAACAGAGTTAACTTTAAATATAACTTTAATAAACTTTAGGTGTCCTAATTCACCATAAATAATTAGGTGGCGACTCTTAACAACAAACAAAACAGGAATCTCTAATATGTCGTACTTCTAAATTTAACCTGGTTAAAAAGGGGTATGACAATAGGTAGTTAATTTAAGGGGAAAACTGCGATTGATTCCATAGTTTCATTTTCTTCTTTTTATGTTTTATAGTATCTCTAATATTTATTTTTAGAACAATTGACTTTCAATAGCGTAAATACATATTTTAATTGAAGGAATCATGTTACTCTTACTATCTTAGAAATTTAGTAAACAAAAAGTCACTAATATGCAAATATGAACTCAAGTATATTTTATAAACATTTTTTAGATTTATCCAATTATGCATATTTTTAGCCGAATATACTTAATAAAAGTAATAAAAAGAGAAAGAAAATCACGCCCCTTTTGCATCGTATTATAGAATAAATCTAGATTTTTTTTTACATCGCCATGCTTACATAATTTTATCCAAAGTTTCAATTTGCTAACTCTTCTCTTAAAAGCTATTACTTATATGCAAACTATTATATTTTCTGCAAGCCCTATTTTAAATAGCATTATTTTTCATTTAAAGCCTTAGCAACATTTATAAGTCTTATTTTAAATAGCATTTAAAGTCTTCTTTTATGCAAATCATTATATCTTCTACAAATCTTATTTTAAATAGCATTATTGTATTTCCAGTTAAAACCTTAACAAGAGTTATAAGTATTATTTTAAATAGCGTTATTATATTTTCCTTTAAAACCTTAGCAACATTTACAAGCCATTTTCTTAAAATTTAAATGCTATATTTTGCGTCTTTAGCCTTAATTAATTAACCTAAGTTTGACTGGTTAACCGTAGTTAACGGATTCTAAAGGATGCCTAACCCCTTCCCTTTAGGATAATCTAGAACTCTTACCTAGAATCACGCTAATTAAGCAGACCATTAACGGAGGTTTAGTTTAACTTTGCCTTCGTTAATATTTAGGTGTCCTAATTCACGTTAAATTAATTAGGTGACGACTCCTTAAAATAAAACAAATAGGAATCACCAATATGTTATACTCCTACTTTAACCCGTTTAAATGGGGGTATAACACTGACCACCCTTCGCTTAAGGTGGCTCCGCCCATGGCCATAGCAATAATGTTAAGTGTTGCGATGATCATGAGAAGCAATCAAGTTTTCGTGACCAATTGAACCGTGAGCTAGTTTAGACAAGTTACAGGATCAAGTTCGTGGCAGCTCAAAAATCGTGATATATTTTTGTTCAGAATCTATTTCTCTAGATTCTAAAATCATTCTGATATATATTAATTAAAGATAAGCAGATTAATTGATGTATAATCATATAACCATGTCGGGAATGGTAGAATATCTGCAAATGTTAATGAAATATGTATGATTAAAGATAAGCAGATTAATTGATGTTCGAAATATGGCACGAAGCTGAGTACCACGCAACCACAAGGTTAAGAGCCCTGCGCTCTACCAACTGAGCTAGACGGGCTGCTTGTGATGATATACCAAACCTTTCTACAAGAAGCCGGTTAGATAAAACTATTGGTAGATTCAAGACTGATTGAAATCAAATAAAATAGCGGATTGATGAGCATATAGTTACATTAAAGAAAAATCAAAATATATTATTAAATATTTTAATTAAAAAAATCAATAAACTCATCACTTAATTTTATCTTTTCTCTATTCTTCAACTGTAACATTATCTATTATTCTAGTTATATTTTGAGGTTGATACTAAATGGTAAAAGAAAATCAGCTCAACAAATTCAATATTGAACAATCACTTTACTTAAAGAAACTCCTCAATGCGAATTTTACAAGAAGGTATAATATTAACTGCTGAAACACATGTTACAAGAAGACTAAATGATGCACCTGGTTGAAGGTTGAGTTGTTTACCTAGAGGACTAGGGACACAAGTCATATGCCATGAGTGTAGCATAGTGCGCACTTTTAACTCTCTTATCTTATATATAGATTTACCACCAGACTATCTACTAATTTAGTTGTAATTGCATTATATCAATATCACTTGGATATTCTTCTTTAGTAGAGTGATTATGAAGGTAGCCTAGTCAATTATTTTATTAACATTTCGGGTTTTTGAAATTCTGGTGGTGCTAGACAATTTATTGCTGACGACTGCTTAATATTCAAGTTGTGACTGCTGCAGTGTTGCTGTTTTATTCACTTATTTTGATGTTTTTCCTAAAATTTAAAATTCGTACTGAGGAGTTTCTTTGATTGCTATAATCGATACAGGAATCAGTGGCTATAGTTTCTGATTAGCTGCTGGAATGGCTGTAGATTGTATGTGAAAACTATTCAGAAATTCAAGTGGGTTCGTGTGTTTGGGTTCTTGTGATATGACAAATCTTGCCGTAGTGATGAGATGTATGTCTGTTTCGAATCTGATATGTGAGACTAAATTTGAGGTTTGAAAAAGTAAGCTGGATGAACTTTTTACTGTCTTAAAGCAAAGCTGTTTTATTTTATTGTGCTCAGTATCAAGTCATCAACTTAAGTGCTCGAGTATGGCTTGTGAAGATTTCCAGTATCACAATCACAGGGTAAATTGGTTGTCTCTTTGTTTTGTTTTCATGTAGATATATACAGGACGACACATTAGGAAGAATATGTTGTTGTTTGCTTAAATACTAGGAGTAATTCTATTCATCTGTTACTTCTTGGTTATATTCATATGTCTTTTTAACAAATTTATCAAGAGCTTACGTGATTGGAACTTCAAATTTCTTTCTTATTTTCCTTATTCATTGGTGTTTGCGGTAACAGGTTTTGATAAAATTACACCTTTAGTTGGTCGAAGTTTATTCACGTCCTTCCTATTCCAATTGGATAATTTTGTTCGGCATCATCTTAGGAGCTATAAGTTCGAATCTACTTTCAGTTTTGAAGATAGGTTCTTTGTTCTTGAAAACTTTCGTGTGACATCTTATCTGTTAAACCGATAATCGAACAGATAATGATCTACAACCGATTAACCGATAACCTATTAACTAATATCTTAATGATTCTTTAACGGTTTAACATATCTACAAACTGATAACTGATAACTTTCAAATCCGAAGCGAACCTACCGATATGCAGCCCTAATGATCTGTGTTTCATTTGGCACCTGCGAAACACAGGTTGTGTCAGTTTCTCCTTCCTTCGCCGTTTACGCCTCTCAAGCAATCATCAAGACTTGAAACCCCGAGATGGCATCAAAGTATGCTCTACCACTTTCATCTTCATGAATAACACTTGTAGAGCTTGGAGATCTTGAACTTGAATCCTCGTGAATAGTATTGATGCAACTTGGCTTGCATCAATTTATAAAGGCCGGAAGTCCATTTCCCTCATACTCTTACTTTCTACCATCTTTTAATCACATCTGGGGAAAGCACCTATCATGAATAGGGTGATTGCAGGGCAGAAGTGCTACCATGTCATCCTCCTTATTAAGAAGAGAATAGTTAGAACAGAAGTTTAAGATGAGGTTGAAGATACAATACCAGTTGGAGCTGAACGACTGGAGAATCTTCCGCAATGAGATGCGTTGGCAATTGTTTTTTATGAATCGTGAGGCAAGGGAAAATGTCGAGCCTTTTTCCAGCGGCAAGGAGGAGTGGTAGCTCTAGCAGGAGCCATTGTTTGGAAAGCTTAGAATGCTCGATTTGAGAGTCGAACTGACAAATTCCATGAGGGCTACAAAGAAGACATGGAGGTGCTCAAAGGTGATATGAAGCTTCTCAAAGAAGCTATGGGAGTTGGTACTTCCGCTCAACATCCTCCCACGTTTAAGCAGGCAAGCTCTATAAAATCTCAAGATTCGGCTGCTTTGCCACCCGAAAAAAGGATCACTGGCAGCTAATCCATCACTCTCTGGATCTCAGGTTCCTCCCATAGGAGTAAATAAAAGAAGAGAGTGATTAGAGTTGCAGAATATGGGATCACTTTTTGGCTCTTTCATTGACTTTTATATAGAATTTAGGGAAAAGAGCGATTTTAGTCCTTGTATTATTGCTTAATTCCACCATTGATCCTTGTATTATTTCACTCAGCACTTTTAAACTTTAATTAAGTCATATGTGTGATTTTGGTCCATTAAAAAAAGTTAGAACAGAAGAACCACCTACAAATATACATACAATCCAATTTGGCTTTGTTATAGTCTGGAGTTCTATTGATTCATGATCATATGTGGAAAACAGTTTCAAATTGTACACTACCAATCCGTAATGGTTTGGTGACTTAGAACAGGAAATAATGTTGATAGGGGGCGATGTTGGTGGAGCTTTGTGGGTCGGATTGGGTATAATATTGGTGCATATCTTGTTATACCCCATTTTAACTGGGTCAAACAACATACAATATATTGGTGATTTTCAAATTAATTAACTTAAGGAGTCGCCACCTAATTATATAAATTGTTCATGCATGATATTCAAAGACCTGAAAGGTCTTGATACCCTTCTTTGATCCCTGGAAAAGGTGATCAGAGAAGCAGGGTTAGCTTCAAGATGAAGTAAAATTGAAAAGAGCTCTGTCTATCCTGCTATGGATGTGAGATTTAGTATATTAAGTGTAATATAATCGTTGTAATATAACCGCCTCAAATTGATTGCAGAAGCCATATTTGTATGAGGTCAAAAACGTCGTAACAATAAATTATTGGGATTTTTAACATCCGCAATTTGTAATTTTAACCCCCACAAATTGAAGGTCAAAAGTGGTTAGTCGGATAGGATAGGGACTAAACTCGAAATAATGCGATAACTTAAGAATTGAAAGGAAAAAATATTGATGAGGACACTTTTCTTAGTAGTTGTGGAATTTCACTGGGTATGTTGTTGTACAGTTTTCTTAGTAGTAATTTCTCAAGATTCATGTAAATTTATTTTTTCTTCTACTAATAATTATGTTTCCTAGATTTCAATGGGATTTTCTTTTCCAGAGTACTGTTGAAATAGGACGAGCCATCTTGTTATATGAATTGAAGAAGCAACAAATACTCAGAGGTGTGTATCTACACTGGGATCAAGCTAAGTAAAAAGCTTCTTATTTTGGACAGAATGGTATTCTGGGTGAAGTAAATAATGCTAGAAGAGATAACAAATATTTTCTTTTAAATTTTTAAACACTTCAGGAAAAAATATATGCATCTAATTGACCTACTTCTTTGTACCAGTTTACCCAAGGCCCCATTTAATTGATTTTTTGGACTTTTGCTTTAAAATTTTTGAAGTGGGCATTAGGTCTTCAAGGCTGCGGTAACCTTTGAGCTTCTATTCTTCAAGTTTATAAACTCCATATGGCTAGAACACTTCAATTTATATATGAAAGGTGTAATTTTTGCAGGCAAAATATGGAAAAGGTGATAAACGAGTTGGAGTTGATTGGAGAAAGTTGAAATTGCTTTGGGTAAGTGAGTTTTATTGAAGTATATGTTTGGTTTTTGAAGATCCTCATCTTAACTGTTTTGTAGAGTAAAGAGCAATGTACACGACGCGAATGATTGACAAATAAATCTGAAAAGCAAAAGCCTTTATTTCTCAAGGAATTGAAAAACGTGTGGCACACATTAAAGGATTATGACTAATCCAACACTTTATTAGTCAACGGCTCCCCTATTAAGGCATCTCCAATCCAGTAAGTTTGTAGGCTTGAGTTATTCGTACATATGTTTTTGGTGATTCTTTTATGATATATTGTGTTAGACATCGTGAATTGTCTCTTAAAGTGCACAGAGTTGACCAAAGTCATGCATTTCGGCACTATTGGAACTTAAGGATTCATAAACTTGACTTGAGTCATGATTTGGTGTTGTGGTGTTTTCCTATGTGTTTTTTTGCTACACATCGGAAATTTTATGTCGTTGAGTCGTAAATAGACTAGCGCAAGCTTAAGACGAACGTGGAGCTCTCACGATTATAAAAGGGTATTCGGCGACCTTAAAGTATGTACGATAAGATTTTAAGTTTTATGACTTGGGGAAACTAGGTTCGTCAAGGGAGCAAAGTATAAGTTGCGTTTGGGGAAGATTTTATAGTTATTGAGCTAACGGATATTTAGCAAGGTTTTAAGGATGAGTTATAAGGTTCTTTAGATCGTTAATGAAGCGTTAAACAAGTGCCAAGAAGGTTCCATAAGGATTTGAGATCAAACGAAACGACGAGGACAAATCCGGAAAAGTTGTGGATTGTACGGTCATATATACGGACCGTATAATTTATACGGCCCGTATGAGCCGTAGAACCCTTCCAGAGAGGGATGACATTCTGGAGGAAATATACGGTCCATTATACGGACCGTATAATTAATACGGTCCGTATAGTAGGCCGTAGATTTCGGGTCGGGTCCGAATTCCATTTTTATATATACACGATCCTTCTTCCTTTTTTCTCATTTTCCACTTCTCCAACATTCTCTAAACCTCTAGAACCCCCTCCATATCATACTAACACATATCTAAGGGAAAAATCAAAGATCAAACATCAAAAGTTGGTAGAACCAAGGGTGTGAATGCTTCCTAGGATTGATAGAAGTTGAGAATCTCTTTGGTATTAAAGTTGAGCTTTTTATCAAGAGGGGTATTTCCATCCAAAGATCATCCCTACATAATCAAAGGTGAGTTTTACAATTGTTTCATGTTATTGATGGTGTTGAGTAATTGAAGAATTTGAATTAGGAACAAATATGGAATATGAACTCAAATATGCAAATAATGGTATGTTGAGTTGAAAGGTAGTTTGAGTTATGATTCAAGGAGTAATATGGGTATAATCTTGTTACGAATGACGCTATTGATGTTGAGGAAGTATTATGCGAATGATGAACATGATGTTGTAGTATAGTTAGGGTTATGGAGGATTTTGGAAGTACATTTGGAAGTCGAATAATATCTAACTCGAAGGAATTTACGTATTATGATATTATGGGTGTTGACACCCAATTTTGTCCCTCCTTATTCCAATTTATTTTCTCGGGCTTCTAAATTTATTAACGAGCTAAGTACTTTCACTACTACTTTTACTGCTATTAATATCTTTACTTTCATTTTCATTACGAGCATTACTTTATCACAATTTTAATAGCTCGTCATCATTTTTCGGATTTTGTACTCGTTAAATTAATTATACTTTATTAAATCCTTTATTTTCTACATATTAATCACTAATCATGGTTAATCACTTAGAGTTTGTAGAAGTTAATCACTAAGAAGTCCAAAAAGAATTAAATTGAAGGAGAAAAGGCCATGGAAATTTCAGCCAACTAATGCCCAAACAACAAACACAATATACCCACAAAATGGCCCAGATCCGACTCAAACGAGCAGCCCAAAACAATCAAGCCCACAAAAACCTTTTCGGACTAACGATCCAGCCCACTACCCGCCTTATACCCGACCCAGTCCACTTTTCATATCATCATCTAACCCTACCTTCTTCAACAGCCGCACACACGTTCCCTTCTCTCTCCCTCCCTCCATTATTAGCAAAAACACGGACCTCTTTAACCAATCACAGACCTGTCCACACCATTTCCACACAAGAAAACGTCCCTATGTTGCTTTACCCGAATTTTCTGTCGTTGACAGAGAAAGATATCTTTTGTTAGCTCCAAAACACACGAAATCCTCAAAGACCAGAGGAATTCGGTCCATTTCGAGCAAATTTGAAGCAAATCACGTGAAGGCATCTCTATCGTTCGGATTTGAACAGAGTTGTTTGACCAAGACAATCAAAAGTCCCGCCCAATTTCAAATCCAAAAAACCCTAAACATTTTACTATAAATGTTCGTTCCATTACCTATTTGAAGGAGTTCGGTGGAGCCGCTGATATCCTTCTGTAAAAAAAAATCAATACTCTTCAATCTTAGCACTTTCGGATAGTTGATTCAAAATATTAAATTACTTTATTCCACTTTTACCCCTGCTACTAACTCGAGTCCGAACGATACTCAAGTTCGGAGTTGGTTGGTGTTCGAGTGTGTAACGGAGACCCGACGCCCTTGTTCACTGCACCAACAAAAGGTCAGTACATTCTCTTTTATTTCGAATTTAAAGTTTCTGATGTGTTCATGTTCCATCATGTGTTCAGGGCTGTTGGATTTTCTTCGAATTTTTATGTGTTAAGTATCATGAAATTCTGAATGTCCGTTTTCTGATTACTGACGATGTTTGAATATAAACTTGTACGTAATAGCTTGATTTATGCAGTCGACGTTATTTAGGTTATGATATCTGGCCTGCGTATGGTTAAATTTGTTTATCGACTTTATTACTTGTATCTCTTGTCGAGTCCCTGCGTGTATCCTGGTTATTTTCCGATTTAGGCAGTCTATTATGTTGGTACAATCAAAGAGGTTTCGCTAATAATTAAGTAATGTTTATGCGTGTTAGTTTAATTTGATTTGTTTAAATCTGTTGGTTATGTGATATGCTATCTTGTGAAATTTGTGCCTATGGCAGTACATTCAGTTTGTAAGCATGTTCATGTTAGGTTGAACTAGTCAAGCATGTACACCTTGTTGAAACTGAGTCCAGTATGATTTTGGTTAATTGTTGGATCCCATAGTTCCCTCCTGTTAGAAAAGAGGTTAGCACAATTGACTGTTGTTCCCAGTTATAAAATTTGAACCTTTCTTTATCTTTAAGTTAATCCTGAGTTGTATGTTCGGATTCTTTCCTCGAAATTTAGGGTCATAATCTGGTTCAGTTTCTGTTTATTCAATGTGGGATGGGCTCATGATCAAATTGTGCTGAGATTAATGTATGTGTTTAGGATGGTACACTGTTTTGGTATAATTGCTAGCAGGGTTCAGCTATAGTTTATGTTAGTTGGCTAATATAAATTGGTTGTGAATCATATGCTTTAAATTCCAAAATGTTCCCTGACCAAGCATGATATTGTTGTCGGGTTTAGCTGCGTTAGTCCCGTTTTGTTTTAGTTCAAGATGTTTTCAAATGTTCCTGCTTAAAGAATGACTATCCAGTGCTTCCATGTTTGATAATATGTTTTAGAAATGCTCAGTACTTCTATTTCTGCCTCTTCCTTTTCTATTTTAAATTCGGTTCCACTGGGGATCGCATTAGTTTTTTTTTTTTAAAAATGGAATCATTTAAATCTGAATATGTGGTGTCTTACACGTTTATAATTTCTGATGTCAACCTCTGTGTGTTTTCATCTGATAGCAGCCAGTGGTCTTGCTTAAAGTTTCATGGCTGTTTTAATTCAATTTTGTGGAAAACTCATGTCACACCCCAATCCTGGTAGGGCATGATGGGCACCCGACCCTTACTTAGAGGTGAGCGAACCCGCTGCTTCTCGTTATACTTATAAATCTCACAGCACTCTTAAGTCATGAAATGAAACGCAAGATGGACGCTTTTCGAAAACATTCTTTTCGTCTTTCTCGAATCAAATAAAATCTGTAATCATATGAGTTTGTAAAGTAATGCATAATGATACATCGGCTTAAATAGCCGCTTACAAGACTGGCATACTGTATACATGACTCTGTCTACAAAGTCTCTAACATAAATCGATATATCGTAACATAAATACTCCGACTCGACAACACTCCGGAAAGAAATGGAGCTCGCCAATCCAGCTGGAACATCTTCTAGCCATATCCTCTACTCATCTGTATACACATGCGTGACATGAAACGCAGCGCCCACAAGAAGGGGCGTCAGTACGAATAATGTACTGAGTATGTAAGGCATGAGTAACAGCATAACATAGATATGAAAAGTAACAAGGAATAAGAGAGGTAACCTGTACATCTGAATGCCTCGTGGGGCGGATGTCATGCATGCTTAGCCTTTTAAAAAAAACATTTCAATACATATACATAGTAACATGCCCGGCCATTAAGTCGCAGTGTCATATATAATATCATGCCCAGCCATCAAGGCTCGGTGTTATCATTATTAGCCTGCGTCCAGGCCTCCCGCGTCCGGGACAATTTCATAACATGCCCACTGCAATGGTGTGCACATCTACGTGCCATGCCCGACCGACTATAGCGTGGCGCGGTGTGAGAAAATACATACATATATATAAAGCATGCATGAGAGCTAAGTAAAAGCTATAAATACATCGGATTGACGTAAGGTCGGTAACCTCCGATTGTGTTATGGAATAATCATCGTCGCTTTGTCTCACCTTGAAGGAACAATTATTATAAGGTGAGACTATCAATGAAGAATAGCATTAAGAGAAAACATAGAATAAGATCATAAATCTCATAAAGCATCAATTCATATACTTTTGGAATCTTAAAAGAATAGTCATCATCCATGAATAAAATTGAGACATCAAGAAATAGTTCAACATCCTTATATCGTCATTGAAACTCATAAACTTGGAACCTTTAAACATGAGATCATTCTCATCATAGTCATCATAGAAATATTCTCACCCTTGACATCATCGTTGTCATTGTAAAACTTATCCATAGTTGTTGTCATAAAAGCTTACAGAGTCATAAACCTCTGGTTTAGGTAATACGAACATTTTGGAAAACATTCATGAAATATTAGGAAGGGGTTATGCCTCAGAATCATGAAAATCTAACTTTTTGAAATAAGGAGACTATGAACGCATTTATGGAGTTATAATCATAGGAGTCATGCCTTGAAAGAAAGGGACGAGCCTTAACATACCTGGAAGATAATTTCTTGACTTCCAACTTACTTCCTGCCTTGCGATTCACTTAAGATCATTGCTAGCCTCGTAATCTACATATTGAACCATTCATACTATTGTTAGGATCATCGTCGTACGCTCGTCTCGAAACTTTAATTAAAATCCCTTTTAGATTCTGTCGAAATTCGGGCAGCATTTCCCCTGTTTATATGCCTCGCCCGAAATTCCAATTCAATAACCAACAACATCAACAACAATACCAATAGTAGTAATATCATTTCCAACACCAACATATGCCATAAAACAGCCCACACACTGTTTTCTAAATTTCTCAACTAACCAACTTGTGATACAACTATTTAATAACTTTATTTCCGTAAAGAAGCCGAAATTAACACCAACAACATCAATAACAACATCCTCAACATCCTACAAGATAAATATATGTATCTTCATCCGAATTTATCTTCAACCCTCAATCCATAAATCAACAACATCAACACAACAAACCATAACCTCTATTCTTGAAATTATTCCTTAATTCATATTGATAGAGAAAGAGATTCAACAATTCATACCTTATTTTTATGAAGGTAGCAAAATCTTCATCATTTTCTTGTCCCCAAGATAACTCCAACACCAAACAAAATTATAATCGCCTCTACGCGTTGCCCGGACTTCGATTAGTACTTCGTAGCTTGAAATTTCACTCAAAATCCTATATTTTAGGTGGCATGAGAGGCCCTTTTTATGGCTGAATTTTCTGGAATTTTATGGAGAGTTTTGATGAATTAAAATGGGGTTTTAACCCCTTTTATAGTGGGTTGGGCCGCAGTACTGTAGCAGTATTGTAGCGGCCCTGTTTCTGCATCGATAGCTCAGTTTGTAACGTCTATAATTCTCTACTCTGATATCCTATCGACGAGAGGTTTGTTGCATTATAAACTAGACTCGACGAACTTCATTTTAGGCTTTTGTTTCACCTTAAAACTCCTAATATACTAGGAGATATGCCCCTCCAAAGTTGACTAAAAATCTACCCAACATTTCTCAAATTTTCGTCGAACTTATTTTCTTCAATTTGCTTGACCTCGAAACCTTCCGAAACTCTTCATATATGATATTTATCATTTATTAGACATGATAATGGCCATATTCTTGTGTTTAAAAATAGTCTTTCCCGATTACGACTTACGAGATCGTAATTCGTCCTTTACTTAAACAATATACTTAATAATGCCTCGTTCCTCATACTCCAAAGTTGTTTTACCTAGTCGTAACTCGACATACTTACATTCAAATTTAACCAGTGCTTCTCCGAGGTACGGGGTGTAACAACTCAATGGACTTATTGAATTAAGCTGTAACTGTCTGAAAGCCTTTTCGAATTTGAGAACTCTCCATTGTATTGATTAAAGCGATTTAAACAACGAGGAAGATTTATTGAGTAAAAAAAAAAAGAAAAAAACAAGCTACTGTGGTAGTCTAAACGAACTGTTTATATGTATTTCAGAACAGCCATTGCACGCAGTAAAGGCCAATATCCACTGTGCTTTGTTTAAATTTAGAATGTTGTTTCTCCATTTGAAACTGCTACACTTGTCTAATTTCTTTTCTTTTTGTTTGCTTAGAAGCCGTTAATTAACTATAGGGAGTCTCTGTTTTATTTAAAAGTTATTAAGTGATGTTATGTTAGTCCTCTTTTCCATAAAATCTTATGTACTATAAATTATGTCGTGCTCTAATCCTGCTTTTCTTTTCTTTTTCTTTTTGCATGAATACCGGAGTTGGAGAGGTCCACTTTGGGATTCGACGTCACCGCAAGCCCTGGAGTGTGCATCTGCATTTCCTTCTGTGCCTCTCGTTTCCCCGAATACATCTCAACGAACATGAAAAGTTGGGGGGGGGGGGGGGATAGGGAATATCCTGCCATAATTTTCTTTCAACTCCCTATCATAAAGTGATATACTTGCTGTTTCCTTACATTCTATCTGATCGTGAACGTCTGTAGCTTATTGTTGGTTTTAGAATTCTAAACTTTTGTGTTCATTTGGTTTTGTGTTAGGCTTCTGTTAGTCATCTTTGTAAGGAGTCACGTAGGGCTTTCATTTATTTAAATTAGCTAGCACTTAATTAATGAACCTATCTTCTAAGTTTAGTAAAATATCTGATTTTTTCTTAAATCTTAGCTTTTCTAACAAAGGCAGCAGCATCTCCTTTTGATTGATTTTGGCCAGAATGGTCAAGTTTAGTTAGATAGGTGACAACAAGTCTTGGACTTTACTTTTGGGTTAAGGTATAATCTTTTCCAGAAATATTACTTCAAAGGGGTTTGATTTCAAAGTTTAAAAATTCCCAAATCACCGTAATCTTTGGTAAATTTTCAGTTAAAGGATATATTTAGTTGAGTTCAATGAATGTTAGACAAATACAAGTCTCATTTATAAATGATTTTGGGTCTAGCTCGTCGTCGGTTCGAAAACATATTTAGCTCCTCTTTTTTATTTGAATACGGATAAGAACCATCCCCTTTAGTCCAGAACCTTGGATCCCTTTATACTATTTCCCATAACTATCATACGCTTACTACATTAAATATCTATTTTATCACTACTCTCCTAGTTATGACTAATATTCTTATCCATATTTATATTTTTTACAACTTACACTTAGCCTTAATTAATTAACATAAGTCCGGTCGGTTAACCATTATTAATGGATCTTAGAGGATGCCTAATACCTTCCCTTTAGGTTAGTTGAACCCTTACTCAGATCTTTCGGTTTCATAGACTTTAACATAAAATCAACTTTAGATAATTACTTTAATTAACCTTAGGTGCCCTAATTCACCATAAACAACTAGGTGGCGACTCCCTTAACTTTAAATAACCCCGGAATTACCGGAATGTTATAAACTATTTTGACTTAGGTTAAAATAGGGTATAACAATGGGTGTTGTTATGAAGTTTGGGACTTGTTTTACTATATGGGGAAAAGTTGTCAAAACAAAGGAAATGTTGCACAATTTTCATTAGCCTTAGTCGCTTTAGTTTAAGCTTAAGTATACTTCCGATTATCTGATTCTAGTACGAACCCTTTTGTATGTAGAATTGTGAGCTCGGAAGGAGAGCGCCTAGTCGATATCGTTAAGGAGACATACAAGTATGTTAAGGCTAGTCCCCTTCATTCAAAGGCATGATTTCTATACTATAAATTCCTTTCTATACTCCCATGACCTCTTTACATCCCTGAAGACGAAAGTCTAAGCGCTTTTCACGAGATATGTTTTATGATAGTGATGATGATAATTATGCTTTCATGAAACTGATATTTCTATGTTTATGATTTCATTGATGTTATTCTTTGTTGTTGCCTGACCTCATGATACTAGTTCTTTCAAGGCGAGGCATGACGATGATGATGTTCCATAACATAATCGGAGGTTCCCGACCTTACGTCACTCCGATAGCGCTATAGCTTTTACTTGAGCTCGCATGCATGCTTGATGTTATGTACATAATGATGATACATCGGGCCTAGTTGGCCGGGCATGACACCACTTCGTTGGGCGGCTTATTGATAAGGATAACACCGTGTCTTTATGGCAAGGGCATAACACCACTAGTGGGCGGCGTGAGATGATTACCTCGGACACGAGAGGCCCGAACGCAGGCTAATGATGTTATTGACTCAGACAGTTCATGTATACATGTATGATATGTTTTAAACTGTAAAAGTGAGCATGCATGGTTCCGCCTCAAGAGGCACGCAGTTTCAGTTATTCTTCTTGTTATGCTTTCTGTACTTTCTTATTATGTTTCCATATATGCCTTACATACTTAGTACATTATTCGTACTGACGCCCTTTTTCTTTTATGGACGTTGTGTTCATGCCCACAGGTAGACAGGGGGACGACCCAGATTCCTAGGAGCCGGATCAGCTTGCATAGGAGCACTTTCCTATTCCGGAGGTGCAGTTTTTGATATGTTCTTTTGTGTACATACTTGGGTATGGCGGGGTCCTGTCCCATCTTCATGATTTCAGTGTCTTCGTTAGAGGCTCGTAGATACATATGTGTGGGTAGCAGATGTTATGTGACCCTCTAGTGTATATTTTGTATATTATTCCTTTGTTTCCATGAGAGCTTATATATACCTGTATATCTTGTGGAATAGTTTATGATCAATTCGTAGTAAGCGTTATCTTGGAGATTATGTGTGTGCAGGTTGGGCATGATAGTAGCATGATGAGTGGTGCTCGGTAGTTAGCTCCGTATACCCGTCATGGCCCCTCTAGTCGGGTCGTGACAAAAGTGGTATCAGAGCAGTTCTGTCCTAGGGTGTGTCTACGAGCCGTGTCCAGTAGAGTCTTGTTTATAGGTGTGAAGCGCGACACACTTATAAACAAGAGGTTGCGGGGCATTTAGGAACAATGACCGTCCTTCTCCCTTATAGATCGTGCGATAGAGCTATAAAGTAAGATTTCCTCTTATCCTAATTGTGCGTTATGATTTCAGCGATGCCGCCAAGAAAGAAGTAAATTCACGCAATATTAGGTGCCGCTGGAGAAGGTACCGGTCAAGAACCCCCAGCTGAGTTAGGATATAGCGAGGCCTAGAGTGCTACTCCCTCGCATGCCACTCCTATTCCTCCAGCAGCAGAAGGGCATGAAAGGGGCCCAGCCCCTTCCCCTATTGCTCCAGAACAGGACTTTCGAGATGCAGTCCAGTTGCTAACTCAGTTAGTTTCCGCTCAGGCTCAGCGGCAGAGTGCGGGTCCAGGTGATAGGGCGACTAGTGCCCGAGCCAGTGATTTCATGAGTTTGAACCCTCCAGAATTTTTTGGGTCAAAACCGGATGAAGACCCGCAGGGCTTTATTGATGAGGTGTTGAGAACGCTGAGAATAATTCATGCCTCTGATACTGAGTCTGTGGAGTTAGCTTTCTATGGACTCCGGGATATAGCTGTTCTATGGTATAATAATTGGATTTCTTCAAGAGGGGAAAAAGCACATCCCCCGAAATGGCAAGACTTTGTGGATGCTTTTATTCGTAATTATTTGCCACCTGAGGTCCGTCGGGCTCGCGCTAATAAATTCTTGAATCTGAAGCAAGGAAGTATGAATGCCCGGGAATATAGTCTCCGGTTTAATTCATTCGCTAGATATCTCCGGCCATGGTAGCAAACATGGGAGACCGGGTACATCGGTTTGTGAGTGGCTTAGGGCCACACTTGTTTAAAGATTATTTGATAGCTTCACTCCTGGAAGGAATGGACATTTCACGTATTCAAGCCCATGCCTAGAACTTAGAAGAGCAACAACAACCACACAGGGGTGAGCGAGATGTTTATAGGGTATATGGTAAGAGAGCCAGATCTGCCGGTACAAGCAGTTAATATAGAGGGGGCCAGAGACCACAGCATTCCAGACATTCAGGACAGCTTGCAGCTAGTGCACCTCCTCGGTTCGCGGGTAAAATATTGGATCGCCCTATTTATTCTGGACAGGGCCAGAGTTTGAGATTTTCAGGTCCCCAGTTTGGAGGTGATTCCAGTCAGAGGAGACCACCGATGCCACGGTGCAGTCAGTGCGGTAAGCTACATTCGGGTCAGTGTTGCTGAGGCTCGGATGCTTGCTATACCTGCGGCCAGACTGGGCATATGATGCGTAATTGCCCTTCGATGAGTGGTAGAGATAGGGCCCAGCCCACAGGTTCAGTATCAGGTTCTTCATCGTCCGTGCGCCCTGTAGGGCAGACTCCCTAGGTTTCAGCAGGCCGTGGCAGGGGCAAAGGAGGAGCTTCTAGTTCGAGCGATCCCCAAAATCGTATTTATACATTGGCCGAACGACAGGATCTGGAGACCTCTCTTGATGTTGTTACAAGTATATTGACTGTATCTTCTTATGATGTTTATGCATTGATTGATCCGGGTTCTACCTTGTCATATATTACTCCTTATATCGCTGGTCATATTGGAATAAAACCCGAGCCAATCAAACCTTTTAAAGTGTCTACTCCAGTTGGTGATCCAGTAATAGCTAGACAAGTGTATAAAAAGTGTGTGATTGCAGTGTGTGGTCAACACACCATAGCTAATTTAATTGAACTGGAAGTGATGGATTTTGACGTTATTATGGGCATGAATTGGTTGGCTTCATGTTATGCCAATGTAGATTGTAGAGCCAAAGTGGTTCGATTCCAATTTTCGGGAGAACTAGTTCTAGAGTGGAAAGGTAATACCGCATCTCCAAAAGGCATATTTATTTCCTATCTCAAAGCAGGGAAGATGATCGTCAAAGGCTGTATTTATCATTTAGTTCGGGTTCATGACACTAAAGCAAAATCGCCGGTTCTTCAATCCGTCCGGGTAGTAAATGAGTTTCCAGATGTGTTTCCGGAGGAGCTTCCAGGTCTTCCACCAGAGTGGGAGATTGAATTTACTATCAATGTATTGCTAGATACTGAGCCAATATCTATCCCTCCTTACAGAATGGCTCCTGCAGAATTGAAAGAGCTAAAGGCATAATTAAAGGATTTGCTCGAGAAGGGATTTATTAGGCCCAGTTCATCACCATGGGGAGTACCTGTCTTATTTGTAAGAAAGAAATATGGGTCCTTACGGATGTGTGTCGATTATAGGCAGCTGAACTGGGTGACGATAAAGAATAATTATCCGCTTCCGAGAATCGATGATTTATTTGATCAATCGCAAGGATCCAGGTGATTTTCAAAGATAGATCTGAGGTCAAGATACCACCAAGTGAGGGTCAAGAAAGAAGATATTCCGAGACGGCTTTCAGAACTAGATATGGTCATTATGAATTTCGGGTGATGTCGTTTGGCTTGACTAACGTTCCGGCAGTGTTTATGAACTTGATGAATGATGTGTTTAGGCCTTTTTTAGATTTATTCATAATTGTGTTCATCGATGACATCCTGGTATATTCCAAGTCAGAGGCAGAGCATGGAGATCATTTGCGTACAGTCCTTGGAATACTTCGAGCTCGAAAATTATATGGGCCATATCATCTCAGCTGACGGTATTCGGGTCGATACTCAAAAGATTGAGTCTGTGAAGACTTGGCCAAGACCTACAATGCCCACGGAACTCCGCAGATTTCTGGGATTAGCGGGTTATTATAGAATGTTTGTAGAAGGGTTTTTCTCTATTTCAGCACAGTTGAAGAAGCTAACGTAGAAAGCCGCCAAATTTCACTGGATCGATGCTTGTGAGCACAGCTTCCAGGAGTTGAAAGACAGGTTGACTTCAGCCCCAGTCTTGATACTTCTAGAAGGATCAAAAGGCTATGTTGTGTATTGTGATGCCTCCAGTGCCGGGTTAGCTTGTGTACTCATGCAGCACGGCAAAGTTATTGCCAATGCTTCCAAGTAACTGCGGAAATATGAGAATAGTTATCCGACCCATGACCTTGAGTTAGCTGCATTTATTCATGCTCTAAAGATATGGAGGCATTATTTGTACGGTTTCCATGTGGATATCTACACAGATCACAAAAGTCTCCATTATATTTTCAAGAAAAAGGAATTGAATCTGCGACAGAGGCGATGGTTAGAGCTATTGAAGGACTACGATGTAAATATTCTATATCATCCTGGAAAAGCAAATGTGGTAGCTAATGCTCTTAGCCGTAAATCCATGGGTAGTAGATGTGATGTCCCGCCGGAAATAAAGGAATTAGCCCGTGAGCTCCACCAGCTAGCTAGCCTAGGAGTTACTGTTCATAACCCAACTGTTTTATCCCTAGATACGGAAATAAAAAGGCCTCAGTATGAAGATCCCAAATTGAGCTATTATAGAGATACACTTCCCCAAAAGGAGAAGTCACCATTTGAGATTTCTGCAGGTGGAATTCTCAGGTATCGAAACAGACTATGTGTCCCGGATGTTGCGGGATTACGCCGTCAGATTCTGGAAGAAACTTATTACTCTCGTTATTCCGTCTACCCAGGAGCGAAAAAGATGTACCATGATCTCAAATTAATATATTGGTGGGAAGGAATAAGAGAGATATAGCGGAGTTTGTGGCTCAATGTTCAAACTGTCAACAAGTGAAAATTGAGCACAAAAAAACCAGCAGGACTCTTGCAAGAAATGAAAATTCTAACATTGAAATGGGAAGCGATCAACATGGATTTTATTGTAGGCTTACCTCATTATCGACGCAAGTATGACTCCATCTGGGTGATTGTTGACAGACTCACGAAATCAGCACATTTTCTGCCAGTCAGATCTACATATTCAGGGGAGGACTATGCCAGATTGTATCTCAAAAAGAGATAGTGCGACTTCATGGCATTCCTGTGTCCATCATTACTGACAGAGGAGCACAGTTCACAGCCAAATTCTGGAGATCCTTTCAAGAAGGATTAGGCACTCAAGTGAATTAGCACTGCATTTCACCCGCAGACTGATGGACAAGCTGAACGCACCATTTAAACCTTAGAAAATATGTTGCGGGCATGTGCATTGGACCTTGGGGGTAATTGGGAGGATCATTTGCCACTTATTGAATTTGCATTTAATAACAGCTATCATTCCAGTATCCAGATGGCCCCGTATGAAGCCTTATATGGGAGAAAATGTAGATCGCCCATCGGATAGTTTGAAGTAGGGGAAACACAGTTAATAGGCCTGGAATTGATCCAACGGGCGGTTGAGAAGATTAAGCTTATCCGAGATGGGTTGGTGACAGCTCAAAGCCACCAAAAATCTTATGCGGATAATCGCCGACGAAATTTGGAATTTCAAGTCAATGATTGGATATTTCTGAAAGTGTCGCCAATGAAAGGTATAATGAGATTTGGTAAGAAAGGCAGGCTTATTCCTGGATACATTGGACCCTACAGGATTGCACGCAGAGTGGGCCAAGTAGCGTATGAATTAGACTTACCCCCAGAGCTTAACTCAGTCCATTCAGTCTTCCATGTATCGATGCTCCGTAAATGCATTGGAGATCCTACCAAAATAGTACTCGTAAGTAACATCCAAGTCACCGAAAGATTGACTTATGAAGAGATGCCTGTTGCCATACTAGATAGGCAAGTGCGGAAACTCAGAAACAAAGAAGTAGCCTCAGTCAAAGTTTTATAGAGGAATGATAAAAGAGAGGAAATGGCCTGGGAAGCAGAAGAAGCTATGAAGTCCAAATATCCGAATTTATTTCCACCTTCAGAGGAAACCCAAGATGAAACGCAGTATTCCCAGGTATGAAATGTTTTTCTTTATTGCTTTTGGGTGGTGTGAGGCCATAGTTCTTGCTGTTGATGCTGCAGCCCTGTGTGCCAATGTTATTATGGGTTGCTGTGACAGGATGGTAGGGCCCAAATACAGGGGAAACTCTAGCAAAATTTCTATAGAATTCCCGAGAATTTAACATTGGAGGACAAATGTTCTTAAGGGGTAGAGTGTTACACCTCAAAAAATTTATGTCGTTGAGTCATAAATAGACTAGCGGCAAGCTTAAGATGAACGTGGAGTTCTCACGATTATAAAAGGGCATTCGGCGACCTTAAAGTATGTACGATAAGATTTTAAGTTTTATGACTTGGGGAAACTAGGTTCGTCAAGGGAGCAAAGTATAAGTTACGTTTGGGGAAGATTTTATAGTTATTGAGCTAATGCATATTTAGCAAGGTTTTGAGGATGAGTTATAAGGTTCTTTAGATCGTTAATGAAGCGTTAAACAAGTACCAAGAAGGTTCCATAAGGATTTGAGATCAAACGAAACGACGAGGACAAATCCGAAAAAGTTGTGGATTTTACGGTCATATATATGGACCGTATAATTTATACGGCCCGTATATCTGTCCGTAGAACCTTCTAGAGAGGGATGACATTCTGGAGGAAATATACAGTCCATTAGACGGGCTGTATAATTAATACGGTCCGTATAGTAGGCCGTAGATTTCGGGTCGGGTCCGAATTCCATTTTTATATATACACGATCCTTTTTTTTTCTCATTTTCCACTTCTCCAACATTCTCTAAACCTCTATAACCCTCTCCATATCATACTAACATATATCTAAGGGAATAATCAAAGATCAAACATCAAAAGTTGGTAGAACCAAAGGTGTGAATGCTTCCTAGGATTGATAGTAGTTGGGAATCTCTTTGGTATTAAAGTTGAGCTTCTATCAAGAGGGGTTTTTCCATCCAAAGATCATTCCTACATAATAAAAGGTGCGTTTTACAATTGCTTCATGTTATTGATGGTGTTGAGTAGTTGAAGAATTTGAATTAGGAACAAATATGGAATATAAACTCAAATATGCAAATAATGGTATGTTGAGTTGAAAGGTAGTTTGAGTTATGATTCAACGAGTAATATGGGTATAATCTTGTTACGAATGACGCTAATGATGTTGAGGAAGTATTATGCGAATGATGAACATGATGTTGTAGTATAGCTAGGGTTATGGAGGATTTTGGAAGTACATTTGGAAGTCGAATAATGTCTAACTCAAAGGAATTTACGTATTATGATATTAGGGGTGTTGTTATGAAGTTTGGGACTTGTTTTAGTATATGGGTAAAAGTTGTCGAAACAAAGGAAATGTTGCACAATTTTCATTAGCCTTAGCCGCTTTAGTTTAAGCTTAAGTATACTTCTGATTATCATATTCTAGTACGAACCCTTTTGTATGTAGAATTGTGAGCTCGGAAGGAGAGCGCCTAGTCGATATCGTTAAGGAGACATAAAGGTATGTTAAGGCTAGTCCCCTTCATTCAAAGGCATGATTTCTATACTATAAATTCCTTTCTATACTCGCATGACCTCCTTACATCCCTGATGACGAAATTCAAAGATCTTTAAGAGCTTCTTACGAGATATGTTTTATGATAGTGATGATGATAATTATGTTTTCATGAAACTGATATTTCTATGTTTATGATTTAATTGATGTTATTCTTTGTTGTTGCCTCACCTCATGATACTAGTTCTTTCAAGGCGAGGCATGACTATGATGATGTTCTATAACATAATCGGAGGTTCCTGACCTTACGTCACTCCGATAGCGCTATAGCTTTTACTTGAGATCGCATGCATGCTTGATGTTATGTATATAATGATGATACACCGTGCCTAGTTGTCCGGGCATGACACCACTTCGTTGGGCGGCTTATGGATAAGGATAACACCGTGTCTTTATGGCACGTGCATGACACCACTAGTGGGCGGCATGAGATGATTACCCCCGATGCGGGAGGCCCGGACGGAGGCTAATGATGTTAGTGACTCAGACAGTTCATGTATGCATGTATGATATGTTTTAAATGGTAAAAGTGAGCATGCATGGTTCCGCCTCAAGAGGCACACCGTTTCAGTTATTCTTCTTGTTATGCTTTCTGTGCTTCCTTATTATGTTCCCATAATTTCCTTACATACTCAGTACATTATTCGTACTGACGCCCTTTTTCTTTTATGAACGCTGTGTTCATGCCCACAGGTAGATAGAAGGACGACCTAGATTCCTAGGAGCCGGATCAGCTTGCACAGGAGCACTTCCCTATTCCGGTGGTGCAATTTTTGATATGTTCTTTTGTGTACATACTTGGGTATGGCGGGGTCCTGTCCCATCTTCATGATTTCAGTGTCTTCGTTAGAGGATCGTAGATACATATGTGTGGGTAGCAGATGTTATGTGACCCTCTAGTGTATATTTTGTATATTATTCCTTTGTTGCCGTGAGGGCTTATATATACATGTATATCTTGCGAAATAATTTATGATCAATTCGTAGTAAGCGTTATCTTGGAGATTATGTGTGTACAGGTTGGGCACGATAGTAGCATGATTAGTGGTGCTTGGTAGTTAGCTCTGGCTACCCGTCATGACCTTCTAGTCGGGTCGTGACATTTTTAGCCTTTGGATAAGTTTATATAGGGTATTTTCACTAGTCGAGATGGCTTGGAGGGGTCGGGGGAAAAAATAAGATGATTACGGTAGCAAGTTTGCTGAGGTCTTATGTAGATTTTCTACATTGATCTGTGTTATTTGTTGAACCTTTCTAATTACTCTTTACATATTGTTTCTTGCTTGTGTTATTGTCTAATATAGGTGCATACTGCGATATTTCCTCATAGAGTTGACCCAAGTCAACAGTTTGAGTTAACATGCTTAAAATTTTGGTTTGAAGCTTATAATAAGTCCGTATGATGATTTTGGACTTGTATTTATGTTCGGACTAGGACCCAAGGGGCTCGGGTGCATTTCGGCACTATTGCATGAGAACTTGGAACTTAAGGATTCATAAGCTTGACTTGAGTCTTGATTTGGTGTTGTGGTGTTTTCTTATGTTTTTTGAGTTTTTGGATAAGTCCATATAGGGTAGTTTCACTAGTCGAGATGGCTTGGAGGGGTCTGGGGGGCCTCAGGTGAGTTTTGCTGTCATTAGTACAGAGTTACTGTGCATATGAAATAGTGAAGTACACACCAAACCAAAAATGCAGTCCATGTGTTAATTCACCAATAAAGTAGGCAAAAATATAGTATAAGTCACAATGTCTTTTGTACAGTGCAGAGTTCATACATCCAAACTGCCACTTCTAAATAATGAAAAAATGAAAAATAATGCCCTACTTTAGAGAAAGTTTGAGGCATCATTAGATAAAGAACCAACTGTTGCAGAGATCACAAATTGTAATAACGCTAAATCCAATGAAAATATAAGACTTACAAGTATCTTACAAAATAGGAGAAAAGTCTATACAAATACAACTGCACTACTGTCACGACCCTACTTATCGATCATGCGAGAACCTACCTGGTTACCACTAGTAGGCGAACCCTTACCCGTTAACCCATTAATCACTAGCCAATTTCAACTTCTTTAATCATTTATACTCTAACAATAAATAAATAAATAAGTGAATAAATAAATAGTCTAACCAAGTCAAAAATGAAAATAATATAAGTGCGGAAGTCTCACTATTAAATTCTCAAAATCTGAAAGTCATCGTGCAAGGACTCTAACCAACAATGTCTAAAGAATGAAATATCTGTCAAATACAATAATAAATAATGTCTGGAATGAAAGTAGACATCTGGAAAGAAAGATCTTCAAGCGGCATTGTTGACACCCAATTTTATCCCTCATTTATTTAATTTTATTTACTCGGGCTTCTAAATTTATTGACGAGCTAAATATTTTATTTTCAGTTTTTATCGCTACTACTATTAATATCGCTACTTTTATTTTCAACATTACGAGCATTACTTTATCACAAATTTTAAATGGTTCGTCATCGTTTCATTTTCGGGTGGACTCGTTAAATTAATTACAAGACAACATTTTGTTAAATCCTTATTTACATATTAATTATTAATTATCTTCACATAATATATATTGTACTAGTTATTAAATTAGAAGCCCAAAAATAATTAAATAGAGGATCAACATTTTCAGCTAAATTATTAGCCCATATTCTAATTAATTCAACCAGTCCATTATCCATAATACCAGCCCAAGTAATCAACCCACATTATTCCCCTACCCAAAAATAATTCAGCCCAATTCTAACATTAACTACCCGACCCGGTCCAGCCCAAACGAATTATCGACCCGGCCCAACTCCCCTTTTAACAAAAATGAAACCCTCCTTCGTCTCTCTCTTCTCTCTCTTTCTCTTCCTCTCTTTCCTCTTCCTCTCCCTCACGTTCTCTCTCTGCACCTCCACACTCCCCTATCCCCCCATGCCTCTGCTCCCCACTTCCTTTTGTTCCCCACGCCAATCGTCTCTCTCTCATACGCTCCTCTCTCCTCACTCTATAAAGGGAGTGAAAGACGAAATCAATGGGGCGGAGGATCTGGAACACAAAATTCTCCCCTACAAAACATAAAGCTTACATCGTGAAAGAGATCACTCAGCATTTTTTTTAGAGACACACATACCCTCTTCCACACTTAGATTTTTTTCTTTCTCAGTGAACTTTAGCCATGGGGGATTTCAGTGTTTTGAAGGAATTCCATGGTTTCTTGACATCAAGTTGAAATTCCAACTATTTTATTCTGTCTGCCTACCCTTAAATTTAATACGATTTGATAAATTTCTTCTATCTGTTCTCGAACGTTTTATGGACATAAAACTCTCCGGTTCGTTTCGATCTGAGGATTGAATCGTTCGTCGTGTTCGGGTCTATTCGTAACGAGAGAGTAGATTCGACGCCGTCGACACCCCATTCACTGCGCCAACAAGAGGTAAACTTCCTATCTGTTTATTTTTTTTATTGGATTTCTAGTTATGCTTTGCTAAGTTTAGTATCAGTTTAAGCTTAATGTGTTTAATTATATTTATCAAGTTGATTTGATTTAGTTTGAACTGAGTAATTAGTTAAGTGGTAATTTTGTTTAGTCGACGATGTTTGTTAAGTTTATTTGCTGGCTATGTTAGTTAAATGATGTTTATGTGTTGATGTTCTGATTTATGGTAATCAAGGATTGTGTTCATTGGGTCTGAATTATTGTTGTTATACTGCCAGCTTTAAACCTCTTGTGTATGACTTGATCTCGGTCAGCGCTTATCTTATATGGCTTTGTGCTTTGACATCATGGGTAGTATATAAATTGATATGTATCCTTGAAGCATTGCCCGTATTTGTCTAATGTATAAGGTTGGCAACTGGTCTAGGTATCTTGATCCCTTTGGGTCTAATTCTGTGTTTCTCAAAGATAGGTGTGTGGTCTGATACATACTCATACCTAGAGCAGTTGGTGATTACCTTTTCTATGTTTGTTCATGTCTATTTAGTTGCTAGCTAAATCTGCTGTTTGGCTGCCCATGGATGTGTTGAGAATGTTCTGTCAACATATTAATCACAATCTACTATACATGCATGTCTTTATTTGAGTTTAAAGTGTTGATTTTCTGTTTGAGTACATAGGAGATATGCCTAAATATACTAGATGTATACAATTTCAGTATACCTTCGATATACAAGAATTTGTATATCAAAGTATATATAGGGTACATCATTCACGTGGGCTTTGGATTATTAGTTGGTACATCATATTGGTATTAAGTTAGACCTGGTTCATAATTGTTTGCTTCTTTGGCCATCTCTTTTATGTATTATGAGTTGGTTTTTCTCTAAATCTTCCTTGCTGCTCAAATGACAGTCACTACATTTTAGAACTAAATGCATCTCAATTCCCAGAATCCTGCCTTGTCAAGTAACTGTTTGTTGAACTTTTGGAGATGAAACTGTGTGTTGCTTTAGTTTAACATTGCCAATAATGACTCTCTTTTGATCTCTGAAATCCTTATCAATTTATTCTGATGGCAGATAATTCTTTGGTTTAAGTTTAATTTCATTTGATAGTAAACTTTCAGTTTCTTGGACTTATTGGATGCTTGCTTTTGCATTCCTTGATAATGTTTTGCTTACTGAAAGGGATACTAGACACCTCCATTTACCATGTTTGTCATTGCCTCATGCTTGCTTTTTTGCATTCCCATTTCTAAGTCTCACCTTAGCCTAAAATGTGCTTATGAATTATGTCTATTTATGCCTTCTTTATTATAGTTGTGAATGAAATGTTTATCATGAACCAAAAATGGTGATCCTGCACTGCCCTGTATTACGCTGTCCTCAGAACTATTTTAACCTATGTGTGTGTCATTTGAAAAATATGAAAAGGTGTTAACCTTGCCTATGGTTAAATAGAATGAATTTTCTCTGGTTATGATGAGTCCTGTTTAGATTTCATATTGGCCAACATTTGGGTTTTAATGAATTTCAGTTAATGTTCTAAAATTCCCTTATCATGTTTAAAAGAGTTGTTCTATTGATGTTTGACTTAATTAGGTTCAGGAGCAATCATTGATTTCCGCTTGAATCTTACCTTGTGCTTTTTATATAATCCATTCCACAACTTGAGGTTAAATGAATAC
The DNA here is from genome assembly GCF_019175385.1 of Lycium barbarum. Lineage (NCBI taxonomy): Eukaryota > Viridiplantae > Streptophyta > Magnoliopsida > Solanales > Solanaceae > Lycium > Lycium barbarum. Next base: position 143,005,913 of record NC_083337.1, read on the forward strand.
ACAAGCTATTTCAGTTGATATTCTGGAGTCTGTTTGGATTTTAAATATTCTTATATGCTAAGTTGCCATGTGTGTGGAGAGTCTTTATTTGGCAGAAGTGTTCAACCTGCTAGTTAGCATTATTGGACTTAGAAAGAAGTGAGACATTTTGGGGATTGCTAAGACTCGTTGGCAAATTCATTTGCTGATCTTAAGAGATCGTTAAGTCATTTCTTTCAATGGTCCAAAACATCTAGAGTAAAATAGAGTTAATGCTTCTTTCTCCATTGACCCAAATTATTAAGCTTAACAAAGTTTAACAAGCCCATGTGGGTTCTATATGTTTTCTGGGAAGTTTTGTTGCGGATTGAAGCAGTTTCTTGAGTTCAACACCAAAATATAACATGCTATTTTGTTTGTTATTCTGTTCAGTAGTTGATTACCCTCATGCATATCATTGTTTCTTTATACTTTCCGTGATACCCTGATACATCCAATGAGCTGTTCGGCTAATGAATCTGTCTGGATATACACAATATATACATCAGTCACTTGACTTGTCTTGAATATTGAAAATGTGCTGTTATGTTGGTCATCTCTTTCATAAAAGTCTCTGGTAACAGAAGTGAGACAGAATGGCTTATATGGTGGCGTGATGGTCGTTTAAGAGGCTGACTAAGTCACAGTAAATTTCAATTGCTGATTGCCACATAAGAAGCTAGAGGGATTCCTGTTACTTCTTCTCTATTTGTTTGGACATCAATTATAACAAGCATTCTAATTTACACGGTCGAGTCGAGTGTCTATAGTAAAAAACAAATTCTAAGAGTGGAATAATCCGGTTTAGTTTCTGCTTCGCTTGTTTACATAGTTGAACTTCATAATGCGAAAGTGCAAGAGTTGAGGGACAAGGCATAAGTTTTAAAAGTTCTTGAGTTTCCATGGTGCCATAATGTCTAAGCAAATAAAAGGCAATGAGAAAGAAATAGATAACGGTAAGCAGTGGTTGGGTTGAGCTAAAAAAAAAAAAAAAAAATTCCTATAAACAAATGTTACTAGTATTTCTTAGATGATAGTGGTCCATTCTGAGCAATTCTGAGATCCATCCATTTAAATGTGTTTGCTTTAATATTTTGTGTAGTTTCCTTGCATTGTCTCCTGCCACTGTTGGGCAGATTGTATGCCTTAGTATGTCATAAATGCTCCAATGTTGTTAAGGCAGTAAGATTATATACCTACGTATTCTTGAGGTATATTCATGAAAATACGTTTATAGGGAGATTAGCGGGTCATTATGGATTGAGTTTGAACCCTCCCTGGTGTTAGCCATACCTGGGATTCGTGGAACTTGTGCAGCATCGGGAAGACGGGGGCGAAAGCTTTCCCATATTAAATTCCTATACATCCTTATGAATGTATATACATAAGATATACTAAAATATACGCAGTGTATACATAATCTACTGATTCTGTTTGAGTTATTTTTACATGTTTAACCTTGTTTATTGATCATATACTAATCGTTTTCTTTCATTTTTATACATGACTATCGCGTATGAATCCAAGCGACTCGTCGTCTCCCGCATTTTGGCGTTGGGCCAAAAGCCCAACAAAATCTCCTTCTCGCGTCCAGCCCCTGTCCGCAGCCGAAAAAAATAGAAAACAAAATATCTGGGCCAAAGCCCAATAGACAGGAACAGTATTCAGCAACAACATATGAAAACGATTCTGGGCCGAAGCCCAATAGCAAACAGAGTGCAGCAGTTTCCAAAAAATGGGTTGAGCCCATTTAATCATCTTTACTCCTTTATTTTGCACCTTTGACTTGTATTATTTGACTAACATTTTTTTCTTATTTTTGTTTTTCCTTAGCTAGAATGAACCTTAGTGACATTAAGGGATTTAGTTTAGTAATGGGTAGTTAATTCCATAAATTACATTCTCTTCTATTTATGAAACCCTAGTATCTATAATATTTATTTATTAGAATAATTGATTTTCAAAATCAGCATGACTACATATTTTGGCTAAAGGAATCATAATTCATGCTTACTATCTTACAAGTTTAAAACGTCACAAAGTTTACACTAACGTTAGCTTATTCTAAGAAATGAAAGGCAAACAAGTTTCAATGGATAACTTTTCCACTTTAGTTCCTTTCCAACACTTGAAATACATGTTTGTCTAAAACAAACTTTAAAACTTTTATTAAATAACTCTTATAAATTTTAGTCATTTTCTCCAAATACATATAAACATTACATGTCCCGCTTTTTTTTTAGTTTATTTTAACTAAACTCTTTTATGCAACTATTATTTTCCACAAGTTTTACTTTAAATAACTTTAGCAATTCTTACAAGATATTTTCTTATATTTAAATATTTACATCTACATTTTTAGCCTAATTAAATTTTAGTCCGGTCAGTTAACCATTATTAATGGAATTTAGAGGATGCCTAATACCTTCCCTCTAGATTAGTTGAACCCTTACTCAGATCCTTTCGGTTTCGTAGACTTTACAATAATATCAACTTTAGATGACTATTTTAATAAACTTTAGGTGTCCTAATTCACCGTAAATAATTAGGTGGCGACTCCTTAAAATAAAACAAAAAATAGGAATCACCAATATGTTGTACTCTACTTTAACCCGGTTAAAATGGGGTGTGACAGGCATGTCATGGATAGAAGCTCACCCTCGAATCTGATCAAGCAAACTAGCTTCAAGCTAGAGATGTGGTCTGGGTGAAATCTCAGGAACACAATCTGCACTCAAAAAGGGTGCAACAAGGTAGTATCAGTACAAACACTATGTACCGGTAAGCATCATAGGCCGACTAAGATTAGTTCACGCCTATAAGCATAAAATCAACAAGATAAACAGATAGGAACATAATACTCAAATCTAAGTCACAGAATATCCCATAAATAAATCACAGCCTAAGATGAAGCTTCTAAACCACAAGTCTGTCCAATCTCAATAATCTCACCCGATAATGACAAGTCCAAGTTCCTACCCTAGGTAGAGTCACTAATCCATAATTTCACTCAGTCAATGATTATATTTATACCACAACAGCCGTTTCAACAAACCATACCAAAATCAGAACTAAACGAGCCATATAATAATGTAGAATAAAATGTAATGAAGTGTAATGCAAAATATAATGATGTGCAATACAATGTACTGACCAAATACTCCAAACATGTACACACATGATAAATGGTAATGTTTCCCCAAATAGTCATGACCTGCAGGGGACCCATGGTGTCTATGTACCACTCGTTCTGGAACGAGCCTCGGACCACGAGCTCACAACTAAGCCACATCGTCACTCCCTGTCAAATGTGTCTTAATAGATGTATATGTTCCATCTCAAAATCTCATCAATAATGCCTCATAATCGAATCACAATGAATAACTCAACGTAACAACCCGCCCGATCATTATTTAATACTTCGCGAACCCATGCCCAATCTAGGTCTACTATCTTAAATAGTAAGCCCCATGGGGTGTTTAAATGATAAATAGTGGGGAAAATCAGTTTCAAAAGAGTTAAAAATCATGGGCCCGGGGCAGAAGACGGTACGCTATAGCGACCAGAGTACCGCCGCAGCGGTCCCGCTATAGCCAAGAGACATCTGCCGCAGCGGACGTCACGGACCAGTGGACGCATTTTTCTATACTCAGTTTTATATTTCACCCTTCTTTTTAATAAAAGACCCTCCAAGGCTGCTATTAGGTTTTCACAAGAAGAAAAATCCTTGACACCAAGAAGAAGAGGTTCTCCAACATTCTCTACATCTCTCCCTACAACTATCATCTCTCATGGATTCAGATAAGGGCTAGGAGTGTGTGTATTTCATGGAAATTCAAATAGTTGTTCATCATCGAGGTAGGTTACGGTTTACTTGAGTTAGACTTTGATTAGTGAATCGTATATACATATAGAGTTGATGGGAGATTGCATGATTAGGTCTTCGGACATGAAGTTTGGATGGATATGTTCACTATGAAACTGAAGTTTTGTGTAAATAATAACTAGGGTACGAGTATATAATTTGGGTACTGAGTGCTTCTATTGTGATGTTTATGCGTTACGAAATAAGAAATGGTTATTTGTCATGGGTAAAAAGCGGTATTTCGTTGTTTAGAGTAATTACTCCTAGGTATATTTGATTTCCATATTCCCTGTCATGTATATTGAAATATTCATATGATTGTCATTCTTGTTAATAAAGAGAAACGCATTGGGTGGATTGAAGGAAGGCATAATAGTGCTACACCCATTGAGGGCATAATTCATGACATTGTTTTCATTCATTGGAATCATTGCATATATTGCATGTGGTTAAGAGGTAATGCATGGAGCAAGAAGTCTAAGTAAGCATCAGTTGCACTTTTCGGCTTATGGCCGAGTTGGAACGAATATGTGGTATCGTGTGATAATCGAGTATTGGAGGTGATGTAAGGTTAAATAATGTAAGGTTAAATATATTTACATATATAAAAAGGGCACATTTGACCGGGGGTGAGGATGTAGCCTTGATTGTGACTCGGGTCCGAGGAGTAAATCCGGAACGAGTGGTACATGGACGCCATGGGTCCCCTGCAGGTCATGACTACTGAGCAATGACATCAGTTAGCATGTATGTACAGCGTGATTTGGCCTTTGCATCGCATTTGCATTGCATTACATTTCATACTTCTATGTCCTTATGATTTGTGTTGTCAGTCTATTATACTGCATTGTGCAACTTCTATAATTGTGTTGTGTTGTGTGAGGTGTTGATCAATATGTAAGAGCGGATTACTAAGGGTAGACTTCTGCATTGATGGTCTTAGGGAGTTCAATGATTGGTCGGAGTATGGTAGGTATTATTGACACCTAATTTTTTACCACCCGTAATTTATTTCAATCACTCAGAGTCCCTGGATAATAAATAAAATGAGTTGGGCATCTTGGAAGATTTAAATGGTTTTTATAAATTGTCCAAGTCAATATTTCACTCCCTTAGATTAATAAAAAGGGATTTTCATGGCATCATAAATTTATTTAGAAATTAATGGGTACTTTTATGATATTTTATGAGATTCTTGTTAAATTTAATTAAAGAAAGAGAGAGAGAGAGAGAGAGAGAGAGAGAGAGAGAGAGAGAGAGAGAGAGAGAGAGAGAGAGAGAGAAAATGGTCTTTTGTTTAGAAAATAATCATTTATTTAATTATTTAAAATTGTAGAAATCAAAATTTTGCAAATACTTTATTCCTTTTAATCCATGAAAGTTTGAGTAATTTAAGTAATTAACCATTTAACCCTTTAAATCTCTAGTTTTGTATAATTGCATGATTTGCCAAAAAATATGCATAATTGCCCATAAGGGTTATTGCAAATTGATCCTTTTTATCTATATACATTATTTATTGACTAAATATTCATGGCCCCAATTAAATTAGTCAGTTCATGATTTGAAGAAATTAGACTCATTTTTGCAAAATTAGCCTATTAATGGTATTATTTGAAATAACCAGTTCATTGGTTCAAATTTGTTAAGGTCATTTAATTTTAAAACTTGCTAATTAGGTCAAACAAGGCCATAATTGAAATGATCATGTCAGATTAGAATTAATTAAGGTCATGTTCATAATTTTAGGCACATTAACACAATTTGGTCAATTTTTAAACTATTTTAATGAAATGATTATGTCCTAATTTTTTCCTATAATTAAAATTTCATCAATTTTGATCTTTATTTAATTATTTATCTTTTTATGCGTACCATGTATACACCAAGTATACACATATATATACACAAAGTATATTTATATATGTATACACTTAGTGTATCTATAAAAATATAGGGCCACCATTTTAACACTTTAAATTCGGATTGAGTCCAGCCCAAAGCTAGGCTGAGACCCGGCCCAATTCATTTGACATAAAAAAAGGGGGTTATACCCCCCCCCCCCCCCCTTTTAATTCATTTTTTCCTTCTTGCAAACAAGCCCCGCCCCACCCCGCTTCTCTCTCTTCCACTTTAATGTAACCCTAGCCGCCGTCTCGATTTTTCATCGTCTCTCTCCGCTAAAAATGGCAAAGTCGCAGAACATAGCTGATGAATACAGCTATTGCATGTTTGCTATGGTGAAAGCATTAAATGTTCCACTCGACTTCATGATCGTTTTACCCAAATACGATAATAAATCTTTGTTTTTACTCATTTTCAGATTTTTCAGTCAAACTCATGATCTTCTTTTGCTTTTAGTTTATATTGTTTATTATTCTTCGCAATTTCCTATTGGTACTTGGCTGTTGGGTCAGATCGACCCAAGAAGGGTTAGATCTGACCGCATGTGTTGTTATACCTTTAGATCTGGGTCGTTGACTTCGTTTACTAAGTGTTTAGTTCTGGAAATTGGTTTGTCCCACATCATTCATTTTAGTCTTGGATGAATTTTTGGCTCTGAAAAAAAAGAGGTCGGACAACAAGGAGAAAAATAATGAGATAGAAAAAATAGAGGAAAAAGGTTTGAAAGTGGAAGAAGTTGAAAATTTCTATTTTCAAATGCTTCTTAGTAAAATTTTAATACCTTGACTGAAATAGTTGGGGTTTTTTCTCAGTTCTAAAATATTTTCTTGCTTAATTTTAACTGAGTTGTTGAGGTTGGAAGCATAAAGCTCCCAAGTCCATTCTTTTCTTGGCTGCGCACATAAAAGGTAACCCTCGGTTCATTTTTTTTTTCATTTAGAATTCGTTCTAGCCTAAGTTGTGTTTGCACTAGTTAGATTGCTTGTGGTTTGATGCTTGCTAATGATGGTTCTTATTGCTAAATACTGACTCATTTAGTTGTGTGTTTAACTTGTGACTCATTTGAGGCAAAATGGTAGAATCAGTTTTAATGCTGTGTTGGAACTCATTTGAAATGGGTTGATTGGATTTCATAGTGGTTTGTTTGACTTAAATGTTTCTGTGCCAATTGTTAATTGGTGTGGATGAGGTACCTTGAACATTCATTTTGTCCCTCCTTCCTTCTTAAATGACTTTACTCACATAGAATAGAATAAAGACAGTACAAGTTAACAATTTGTTTGTTTTATCAACTAATATGCAGATTTAAAAATGGAATCAGGTTCAGTTTTGGTTTATGAATTGGTAAACTATTAAAGGAAACACCTGTGATCATGTTCTCACTTAGTTTAGGCCAGAGTGTGTACTAAATTGCCTATGTTTTGTACCAAATCTTAAAACTAGTGTGATTAAGGATTTTGAGTATGAGATCTGTTTTTCTTTGGTTTGATCAAGGCTTTAGTTTCTTGTCTGGACTTGTTGCTTAAACACATAATGTTCATAACTTGTCTTGTATAATCCATGCCACAAGTCCTTCATATGAAAAATGGTCTGTTCCTACGTGTTGAGAGTTTTGGTAAAAAGGGGAAAAATGAAAAAGGTAAGGATCAACTTTAGGAACTGTAAGACTAAGTCATCATTTGAAGATTAATTAGGATCAATCTAATTAGTCTAACTAACTAGCAAGATGGTTATTAGTTTGTAACTTGGTTAGTGATCACTTCTAGAATTGAAAGGCATAAAAATGGAAGGGGATAGTTGTCCAGGATGAAAGTCTATTCTGCTATCTCTAATCTCTTGTTTGTTAGCCCTATCCTCATTATTTGTCTTATCTAACTAGTGAAGTAATTTGTCATGAAAATAGACTGATATGCCATACACTCTTGCATCTGTATTGATATTCATTCATGAATAGACCTTAGTTTAATAGATGATCCTAAGTGTTCAAATTTAACAAGTTTTAAGTATTAAGAGAAGGGTAAAATGAAGTAGTTTGGTCATGATTTGTCCAGTCTTGAACAGTTTAGAGATTGAGGCTTTTGTTTATAAACATGAGGTTTGTTTTCTTTTCTTTGCACATGGGTGAATAATATGGTGATAATAACTCATGGTCACTGTTTGTTTAGGCTTAAAAGATGGAGATAAGTAGGTAAGATCTCATAAATCCAGTCTGAGTAAAAGAAGAGGATAAAAAGAAAGAAAAGAGGAGGGGAAAATGTAGTTGAAACCTTAAGGAAATGTTTGGCTTTAATATATGAACTATCCAGTCTTCTTTTGGTATATGCTCAAGGGTTAAAAAAAAAAAGGACCATAAGTGTAGATGTGTGGGCTGAAACCACTTGACTAATGGGGAAGTCTTTTAAAGACATCTTAGGAGAAGGTTGAGAAAGGGTCAGGTATCACTTGACCCATAGCATCTTTCTTCCTAAAATAAGAGATTGTCATGGCATTCGTCATAAGTCTATGGGGGTGTAACCTGCTACCTTTGCACACTTGGTGTTTTCTTTTCCATGTTGCTGAGTTAAATAGATTCTAAAAATGAACTTCTTGTGCACTAATAACTGTTCACTTAGATTAATAAACTGGCCTTGATGTTTGACTTTGGACTTAAATGAATTTTGCTGGTCTGCTCAGCTATGTCTTAAGGGGGTGAGTTGATTAGGCTAGATAATATATGGTGATTTGAAAGATTGCAGCCTTTGCTTAAAACTGGAAAGAGGAAAAGGATTTCAAAAAGGAGTATTGTTTGTTTGAAAATAAGGCAAGAAAAGTTGTAGGTAGATGATATAATAATGTATAACAGACTCCTTAACATATGTTTAGGCTGAGTTCATAATTAAGATCTATAGCTAAGTTCTGCGTGCATTGATTTGATTTTATTTTGTGTTTGAAAGATGGTCTGTTTTCTCCTTTTTTTCTAAGTAATAGTAAGACCTTAAATGGAAGGAAATCAGTGGCTTACATCAATTTAAGGTAATTGTATAGTGTCTTAGGGATACATTTGACTCTTTCTTTGTGACACTCTAGATAATATGTCATGTTTCTAACTTTGAGACCATGCCCTTGAGTTTATTACTCTAAAATCCAATTAGAAGATAATGAAGGAAACTAGTCATGTTGAATAAGTGTGTTTCCTCTTTGTGTTGTATTAAAAACCAGTTAAGGATATGTTATACTTGTCCAGTTTGAAAAAATGAGAAAACTAGAAGTGGTCCACTACTTGTGAGTATGTCTAAATTATGTGCATCTTCTTTTGAAAATCATTCTGTTTCTTTTAGCAATAGAATAGGATCAGAAGAAAAGGTTTAAAAGGATTTCAAACTTTGGATTTTAAATGTTGAATCTTCTATGCATCTTTGGGACTGTAGTACTTTCTAGTTGCTTAAAGTGTATGTGGAAAGTGTAGTTGATGTACCCAAAATCGTATATCTTACATAGAAGCATTAGAACTCAAAGTATCTTGGCCTTGTCTACAGATCAATCTTGATTTGAATTCCAGTTTATTTGTGTCTTAACCTTTAACTGAACTGAGCTGAAGGTGATGTAGTGCTTCACTTGTGTTTGTCTCAACAAAAAGAACTTTGATTTCACCTATTTGAGTTTGCCCATATCATGTCTATTAGAATTACAGCTTTGCTTCTCTTGTTTGTTTCCTGCATTCTGTGTGAGAATCACATAGGCTTTAAACTATGATCCCTAAAAGAACAGCAAGAACCTTCACTTGGGTTGTGCATAGGACATCTAGGCTCATTTGAAGATTTTGTCTAAATAATTCTACATGTACTCTTTGAATGCCAGATCTGTTGCCCTTCTCTGTTGCATTGTGCCATGTATTGAAGTTAGTTTATATTATGTTCATGTTCCTTTACACTTTATATCTACTTGATTCAATACTGTTAGGAACTGTGCTACTTCTATGTGATTGGTTATGTTGTGATTACTTGGTTTAGTTCAGTTTTGGCCACATTATGCCCATGCAGATTACTTTCTTCTCTATGTTTAAATCATACTTGGTGCCTTGGCCTTGGTCATAAGAGTAATCTGCCTGCTGAGTCTATCCATCTCTTCTCTCTTTGTTCTCATATGTTCTTGTTGACTTATAATTGTTCTATAACTATGTGTATTGGACCTATCTTATTTATTCCAAGCCATGTGTGTGGGTATGTGGATCTGTGTCTTCCATGGATATTGTTGGTTGAGAGAGGCAGTTTAGATGAGAGGGGAGCTTATTTGAACCTTCCCCTGGTGACCAGCCATGCCGGAGGTTCATGAAACCTCTTGGAACTTGTGCGGCATCAGGAACAAGGGGGGTGATGACTTGGCCTTCCCACCACCTAAGTTTGGGATTTGAGTTTAAAGACATGGAAATACATAGGCACATTATGTGAACTTTCCAATAAATAGTATATATTGCTTGTGCGTGTGTTTACTTGTGAATAGGATAGGATTTGTAAATGAATAGGACACTGTGTATGGATGTGTGTATAGTCATACATATGATAAGAACAGTAAAATATAAACTAACCGGGGTCTTGGTTTCTTTCCCTCTCTACTGCATGGCCACTTGGGCTAAGGTCCAACCACTCTATTGGGTCAAAAGCCCAATAGGGAACTTCTTTCAAGTTTGTTGAGTCTAAGGAGAAAAGAAAGGGAAGCTAATATATTGAAGGCCCAGTCGTGGGTGAAAATGACACAAAGGCCCAGCCATGGGTGAAAATGGTTATTAGGGTTTTGGTACACCCCTAGCCTTCCTTCCTTATATATTTATTCCCTCATTGCTTACTTAAAGTGTTTTTCTATATTGTATTCATACTTGGCAAAACCCACAAATATTATTGGAATCGTTTACATTTCGAATTAGGCATCTTAGGCAAAACAGTGCATATGCCATTTAGATTGATTCTAGCTCCTTAAAAATAATTCTTCTTTGAAAAAATTTGGAAAAACACGTACTGATTTTGAAAATTTAAATAGGAAGAAAATCGCGTCTGTTTTAACAACAAGGCTAAAGAGTTTTTTTTTTTGGAAAGGCAAAATAGTACAACGTATTGTGCAAAAACTAAGGGATGAGTAAATTAGACGAAAAAGATCTTTTCAATTATTGAAACACGTTTTTTCTGGTTTTTGTGTTGGCAAAATATGATAGTTTGGGCCAGAGCCCACCTAAGTCTTTTTCTTAAGAAAACCAAATGTTCAAAGAAATATTTTTGGGCCAGAGCCCATTCATTTTGGTCTTTTGAAAAATAAAATGACATAAGTCGTTTTTTGGGCTAAGAGTCCACTTGACTCTTTTGGTATAAATCTATAGCTAAGAAAGCAGGGCTGAGGCCTACGTTTTAATAGCTAAAATAAGGTATTTTTGGGTCAGAGCCCACGCAGTTTGTCTTTTAAAAGCCTCAATAAACCTTTCTTTTGGTCAAAACCCACCTGATTCTTTTTAAATCTATGGTTAAAGAAATTCTGGGCCACGACCCACGTTTTAAATAACTAAAATAAAGTGTTTTTTGGGCCTGAAAACAAAATGGACTTCAAAGTTAAATTTTGCCTTAAAATAAATCCGAGATTTTGTTCAATAAAGAAATAGCGAGCACAATTTTTAGGGATATATATAAGTTATTTGACCATAAATTCAATTCACTTCTTAAGGATAAACATGCAAGTATCATAAAGAATCTCTTTTTCTTGTAAAATAAAAAATGATCCAATTTTTACAAGCCCATAATTATAAAAAGTTTAGGTAAGGATGTTCTAGAATGTATTAAACGGATTAACCCGGTCCACGCGTGAGTCAAGCATGAATAAAACCTATTCGCCCAGACTATAAAATAAATAAATTTTCTATCCTTTTTATAGAAAAACTACTATCCTTATATATAAAAGGAACTAATTATACCTGGATATTATAAGTCCGAATCTAAATACCCTGTATGTAAAGGGAATATATTTAATTCTTTTCAAAAAATTACATGCAAAATGACAGACTTTTTTTGGGGAAATAAACAACAAATAAACAGTTCATGCAAATACTCACACACTGGAATTCGAAGGTCAACCGTATAGTACAGATCCTTAATACTAGGGTGCCTAACACCTTCCCTATGGAATCACCAGAACCCTTACCTAGAACTTTGGATTAAGAAGGATTTTTTCACGGCGTATAAATAAACCCTTCAGAACTGATTTTTCTAATTTCCTAAAAATTAGGTGGCGACTCTTTTAAAACAAAGTCCAAAAGAGCACCAACGATTTTGAAGTAGCTTTTTCCGAGTTCTAACCCGGTCCGTGAAAATATAAACCATTACAGGTATGTTCCGTGGATGCATCATATCTTAGTAAGTGAACTAGACAGAAAGCTCTAAGGCTAAAAATCAAGAATTAGAGGTTAGTGAAAATGAGGAGATAAGACTTAATTAATTAGCCTAAAGGAATACGAAATAGGGCTACTTTTGACTAATCGGATAACCGGTAATACTAATGGGAATAAGAGGACCAGATTAACAAGGAGTAGAGAGGTAAGCTCGTATTGGTGTAATAATCTATAGTGGGAGTCTAGAGGGTCCGTTGACTTATCTGCTTATCTTATTGATTTTATATTGTGTTGCGTGAACTAATCTTAGTTGACCTATGATGCTTACCAGTACGTGTGGTGTACTGATACTACTCTTGCTACATCCTTTTTGGGTGTAGGTATGTTACAGGTTTAAGTTGAAGTTTCTTCTTATGGATTCCCAGACATCTTCCTACAGCCTTTCTCATCTCATTCCACGCAGAGGCTGTGTCGTGTATTTTGTTTATCCTTGTGTAATAGGAGCTCTTGTACCTATCTAGACTAGATCCCGAGGATTTTTCAGTTTTCTTGTATCAATAACAAAGTCATCATGAGTTTTACTTTTAATTTGTGAATGGTAAGTATTTTGTTATTAACAAAACTGTTTGAACATTGGGTTGGTTAGTAAGGGTTCATTTACTAAGTAGTAATATGGTAGGTGCCCGCAAGGCCCGTAATTTGGGTCGTGACACTCAAGAACCCATATCATAGCAAGAACAATAAAGCACAGTCATAGTAACACAAGTCATAACAAGACTCACCAATAACTCTACTCAACCATAGCCTACTTATGCAGCTATCTCAATCAATCAGTGAAGGGTATTTATGAACACCTTCTTTTCAACAATTCCAAACCATTTCCATAATGTATGAATGCAGAAATGGGTGTAAATATGGTAAATCAATGCACTAAAATAACAATGAAGGTATAAGAAGTCATAATGCCATAAGTCATATGAACGCTTAGATAAATCGACTCAATTATAAGCATAATAAATCAATGAAATCAAGTGCAAATAAAAGTGCAAGTCACAATGCTATAAGCCCTTCCAGAACTTTAGATAAGTCAGCTCAACCATGGAATGAATCATTCAAACTATCTCAGTCAACATAAAGAGTCTATGTCCCTCTTTACTTTAAATATAATGAGTACACCTCACAACTAAGTCTTGTATCACCAAGATGCTCTATTTTCTCATATATCATCATCAAGACCAAGTCATAATTCAATATCAATATACATATGGAATGAGAATGCATTCCAAGTATAATATCACCATCAACCGTAATTTATACATTAAGTTTTCATCTACGTATTATGATAAGTTTATATCACAATTCAAGTATAAACTCATTATCCTTCCTTTCTCCGATAGTATGTGTCACAATAAAAGAGAATTGGGTACAACACGTATCACAACACAACCATTCAAGTGTTAAGTCTAATCAAAACAATATGTCAGCATGACACCATCAGCAACAACCAAGCTAATAGAATTTCATCCCGAATCACCACAGTATGAATACAACTACACCTTCACAATGCGTAAATAATGGCGACAAGCCCACATAATCAGAAGTCATACCAACCTAGCTAATATCCAACCAAACACCATGTCCGAAGACCTAATCATGCTTTCTCCCGTCAATTCTACACAACATATACGTTTCGCTAATCAAAGTCTAACTAAAGTAAGCCGTAACCTACCTCGAATGCAGAACAGGAGCCACGAACTACTCCACACGAGCCTTCTGTTTCCGAAACTCCTTAGAACGATCAAAGTCTAGAAATACAATGCTAAGTAAGCGATAAACCTTCTAATCAAATAAGAACAACAATTGGGGAAGAAGACCCAATTACTTCTACCCTTTTCGATTGGATGAAACCATCTTTTAATGGTGAATTTATCATAACTTCTATCTCTACAATCGTACTATTCCAATTCATAGGTTTTCTATTCAATTTAACCCCCTTCAAACAGATTTTAAGACAAAGTTCCCATTTTTATTAGAACCCTAAGTCTCAATATACAATTCTCATAATTAATAATGAAATTCCCATCCTAGCAAATGATAGCCTGCACTTCTAGATGTTTAAGCAACAACAAAATCAACAATACATTAATTATTTAGGGGTTTACTAATTTTAGGGTTCTAGGATTTTCACCCACCATTGATGAACCTTAAACTAATTATGGAACTTGAAGAAGAAAGGTAAAGGAACAAATAAAGGTGGGGACTTACCCTCCAAGATGCTTTCACCAATGAATGGAATAAAATCCGCCTCTTTCTCTCTTAAAAACTGTGTTTGGGTTTTGTGGATAATGACTTCGAAATTTCAATACAAAAATAGGTTTCTGCCCCCCGAGCTTCGCTGCAGCAGTCACGAGTTTCGCTGCAGCAGACCTACACGAAAATGACCATAACTTCCTCATACGGAGGCAAAATGCGACGATTCTTTTTGCTATAGCTTTATAATTACGATACGGATTTCATGGTTTAATCGAAACACAAAACAAAGGTCGTTTGATCAATCTGGAGCCTTTTATCCCCAAGGAACAATGGTGAAAATATCAAATACAAGCGTGATACAACCCAAATCCATCTGAAACTCTTCGAAGTCTGACCAAAACTTGTGGACAAGTCCTAAATCATCATACAAACTTGTTGGAACTTTCAAAATATTGACACGGCCACCTTAACCTGATATTGACCGTGGTCAACTCTAACTCATTAACTTCACTAGTTCCTCTACCAATGACTCAAATCACACTCAAACCTTTCGGGAACCAAACCAATGACTTCACTAAGTCATAAATCATAGTAAAGGTACCCGGGGAAGGATCAACAAGGGTAAATGAGTCAAAAATACTATAACGACCAAACGGATCGTTACAACTACTTATGAGGAAATCAGAGTGAGAACCTTCTAGGACTTCAGTACCATCACTTGGAAAAAAAATTGCTGGCTCTTTTTAAAATTTCCCCCTGCTCATTTTGTTCTGTCTACACAATAGCCCAATAATGCTGGAAACTACTCTACCAATGAAGCTCATGTGTACCCACTGTCAAAACTGCTTGGAGATTATGTCAAAAACAACCTGAAAGTCGCTGAATTTGCAATAAAAAATTGGTAAGGATGTTTCACATTCCAAGTTACTACATCAGAGCATAAGGATTCAAACAACGCTTCACTTGGTCTCGGGGTCTTTGTTCTTTCTGGACTTGGTCTCAAAACATTATAAAGGACATAAAAGAGGGCACGACGCCAATAAAAGAAGAGGGCAAAAATCTATTCCAAGAGCTGCTACAAAAGCCAAAGATATTGAGCTTCAAAGATAGAAGCTAGAAGTTACTGTGATCGTATAAAGAAAACGGTTCATTTGAGCTAGATTTGTGCAAAATAAGGAAGATAGTAAAAGCGATTTCGAGGAGATTCTTGACAAGAAAGTGTCGGAAATCTTAAAGGAAGTGAATTTTAGTTAATTATTCGAATTTTCAACCAAAATAATACAAAGTTAAACAAATTAACTTAACTAGTACAAAATCTGAAAAGTTGACTAAAATAGAACAAACGTAGGTCTGAGTAACGATTCTTGGAATATTTAAATAAAACAATGAAACGGACAAAAGTAACAACAGGAGATGATAGTTAACCAAAATCGTTATTGACAGTAACGATAAGGAAACAAGAGAGAGAAACACATAGATCCCTAATGCATTTTTACCCGCCTTGGCTGATGAAACAATAAATAAAATGGCGAATCAAATTTCAGTAGTATTACCTTGTGTGAGTCACCTTCAATTTGTGGGAGATAGACTGATTAACAAAGGCGTGCGGGATATACTCAAAAGCTATCACAAACTCTCTTTGCTTAATTTGCGAGGGTGTGGCGATATCCATCTCAATAGTGACTTGTTTGGAAGGTCTGAAAGGCTTCAAAAGTTTCGACATCCTCATGATGCAAAAGAATATTTTCCATTTTAGATTAATTATGATCTTTATGAGGATAATGAGGGAAACGAAGATAATAAAGAGGAGCTTGATGAAGGGGCCAGTGTCAATGAGTAGCTAGTAGAGGGCGTCGATGATGAGGCCATCGATGAGGAGGGCAGTGGTGATAATGAATAGATGTATGAATAATTTATTTGGGAAATGTTCTCCATTAAGTGAGCTTGTTCCATGTTTCTGGTTATCTTTTTATGGTTAGTTTTGTTCATTTCTTATTACGATCTGCATTAGATTTGTAATTTGTCCCACAAACATGTATGAAAACATGTCCTACTTAATTTTTTGGGCATGTACTATCACCTATGCCATAGCCTTTCTATAAAGAAAGTTCAAACGTTAGTTTGGTTCAAAATATATCTTCCTATGCGCTATAAGCATAAACGATCTTCTTTTTACGATTGAATCCCCTGTAACATGCTTCATGTATGTATATGTATGCCTTATTTTTTTATACAAAATCGTGCCCTCTGTTTTTTCAGATCAGTGCCCTCTCATGGCTATTTTCTGTGCAAAACTGTGAGAATTCTCTATTCAAAAAAAGTGACGGGCACAGTGTGTGAGTGGAGTGGAATTGTGCTTGGTCCTTAATGATGAGTTAGTTATTGCAAAAGATAAAAAGAAATTTTCTATGGGGCAACACCTGATTGGTCTCCTTTTTTTATTGTTTTCTTTTTTTCAAAGGGTAAATAAATAAACCCAAAATAAAAATCCTAATTAAATTATTTCTAGTCGACGAAAAATGTAAGAAAAGTCAAATAACTTGACCAAAATAAAAATACTACTATAAAAATTACAAACCCATCAAATTAACACCCTAAATTGAAAAAGAAAACATGTTTTTGTAAATTTCTCTATCTTTTGAAAATGAGAAAAGACTTGTATCCGAAAATTTTGACTCTTTTTTATGATTGTTTTCATTTTATAAGCAAACTTCATTAAAAATGAAAGTAAAAGTCAGAATATCAAGATATTTTTTAACACCAAAACTAATTTTTTATGAGAATGAAAGACATGAAGTACACACTACAATTTACAACTCTGTAAATTGACTACTAAGGATTTTCACGGTAATGAATAGAATGGACTTTTACAAAAATGAACAAAATGAAAGAACATGAAGAAGTACAAACTAAAATCTACAACTCCATAAATTGACGACTATTTCCAACTCTGTCCTTCTTTCCCCTTGTTTCTCCTTCCATCAAACGCAATCACAACTTGTGCCACCCGTACACTTATTCTCTATCCTCAAAGATACTGTTATGTCCCGTGTTTTCGTATAATTGGAAATCGAGAAATAATTGCGATTTGTGTGTTAAAAAGGAAATGATTTGATTTTCGTGAATATGACTATGTGGGTTATGGAATTTTTAATGTTAAGACCTCGGGGAAGGCCGAGGATAAATTTGGAATTTCGGAAATTAGTTTCGGGAATTACAAAACGAGGCGTTTTATGAATTAGGCCAAGAAAATATAACACAAAAAGAGGCCCAATAAATTGAAGGGTGGCCGGCCTTGGGTAGGCCCAAACCCATTATGTGGAGGCCATGTGCATAGCACATGACCCTTAAGAGGATATATATCAATATGTACTTGGTAATTTTCAAGCAAATAAATCAAAACTCAAGAACACAAAAAAAAGGGGGGTTCGGCCGAGAATAGAAAGAGGAGAGAAAAAAATTATCCAAGCCTTGTTTGTGATCCAAAGACCCTAATCTCTACATAATTGTGAAGTACTCAAGGCCCTCTTCAACGGGTTATAATTAGATTGGCACAAGGACTACGTTTGCGACAAGTCGGGGTTTCAAGAAAAGGTGAGAATTCTTACACTTTTATGTTATAGAATTGATATGAATGTGTTAAGGATTGGAAATAGACGAGAATCCCGTAACGTGGATGTTAGTAAAAAGTTGTAGGTGTGTGTGTAGAGTGTGGGTTGGCCGTGAGCCATAGGGAGGAGGAAATGGTGTTAATTGATCTTGTTTAAGTTGGTATAATGCGTTGTTGTGACCCTTACGTCGTAAATAATTGATTGATGAATGAAATTGGCGTTGGAAAATGATTTTGGATATTATCGGAAAGCGTATACCTTCGGTATCATTATGTATATCATTGTATATTTAAGGTGCTAGAGACTTTAGATATGAATTTATAATGATGTTAATGAATTCGGAATGAAACGACGTGAGTTAGAATGTTCGTCGTGGATTTTTGATGTTTTAAAGAATTCTGGAAAATAATGGATTTTGGTGTAATTTCGTGTATGACTTGGATTGTAGTTAGGATGTGATTGTATAAGTTTGAATGTGGAAATGAATACAATTATGTAGATGTAGAATTGGAGTTTTGAAAGTTTGAATGAAAGTTGTCAACTTAGATAACAAAGTAGAATTTTGAAGCTAGAATGGCTTGATTGTTGTTTGTGTTGTTTGTTGACGTGTGGGCTGTTGTGATTGATGTATTTTGAGCCGAGCTAAGCCTCGGGGATGTTAGATTTATAGGGGAAATGCTGCCGAAATTTCGGTAGGCAAAATTGGAGTTAAAGGCATTTTTAAGCCTAAGAATCTCAATTGGTAACTTTGACCATTTACAGATTTTTGACGAAACGGGACTGGACTTTCGGGAGAGCTTACGACGTCTGTGAGGTATGTAAAGCTTCCCACTCCTTCATTTGGCATATCTTAGTGTGTTAGACGAATATGAGAACTTCCGGAGCATTTCTGCTCCTCGAAACCCGATCCACAGAAAAGTTACTATTCATTCAATTCAATTGAAGCCTAAGGGCTCTATTTTGGCTAGAATGCCACCATTCGTCCGAAACCTATCGAAATGTGGTCGGGTAACCTAGAAATGATTATGTATGACCCCTGGCATATAAATGTTCGTAAGAATATGTTCGCCACCTCACTTTGATTCGAGGTGGGCCCGCTAACCCCGAGACGCCCTAATTGTCTTATTGGGCTGTCCTTTTGAATAACGTTTGGAATGGCACCTTCGATGTTGGAATTCCCGTCTACGGGATATGTTTCGAAAATTTCGATATGTTAAGCTACGTTCTGAGCTACACATATTATTTTGGAAAAGTTTTGATAAATGAAACTTTATATCGGCTAAGTATCCGATTATTTTGTACTATGAAATGACTTATGAGACTACTAAGTTTTGAAAGGCTATTTTGAAATATGGATTGCATTGGTTTGCTCACGACTCCGCTCGTGCCTTATTATGACTTCGTTCACCGGTTCCCGGGCCGGTTTTGATTCGTGCGCCTTATGACAATTCGGCCGTATGCTGTGTTACGGTTCCCGAGGCTTCGCCATAGGGCCGGGTTCCGTTTGGAGTTATGCTGTGATATGGCTCGTGATGCGATACGCTCACCTATGATTATGCTTGTGTTCGGGGATGTACGGAGATTTGAAACCTTCTGGTGTTATGCTGTGTGTGGCGCCAGCGTCGGAGTGGCGACCACGTTCCTAAGCGTTTGCATGATTTCATTGCATTATGTATACGTATATGATTTCGATATAGATTTTGACCTACCCATTTGCACTCCACTTTGACATTTGATTTGCTATCGGTTTTGATCCATATTTCTGTACTCCGTGCTTTACATACTCAGTACATATTTCGTACTGACCCCCTTTCTTCGGGGGCTGCGTTTTATGCCCGCAGGTGCAGATATCGGTGATCCTCCGCAGTAGGCTTCACTTCTTGCTATTCCGGAGTACTCCCATTTGATCCGGAGTCCACTTTTGGTACAAACTCTTTTTGCTTTGTATATATTCGGTATATTTGACTATTTGGGTACGGCGGGGCCCTGTCTCGCCATATGTCTTTGTTTTGAGTTCGTAAAGGCCTGTAGTCATATATGTGGGGCGAGGGTCCTATGTATGTTTGTCTGATTCCGTTATCTGGTCTTAAGGCGGTCTATTTGTTATGCTGGCCCCAAATGGCCCTTATGCTTATGTTTGCACTTTTGGCCGGCGATGTCTACTCCGCCGCTTCGTTTGTATTTGATATGATATTTTGATTTGGCACGACCGCTTAAGACATATTTTGATATAAATTATGTTCGGCATGATTTTGAAAAATTACGAAATAAGTTTGGATTTGCAAATGAATGTGCGATTCGGTCTGGGTACCCAGGTAGGGTGCCAGTCGCGGCCCACGGGGCTGGGTCGTGACAGATACGATATTTTGAATTCCTTCCACTACTTTTCTGATTGAATCTTTACTTATGGAGAATACTTCTCTTTCCAAAGTGGCACTATTGCTACCCACATCCAATAAATTTCAAATTGTAGTAATACTTAGATTAATGTAGCAGCATCCATTGAACATCAAAACTACTGTGGGGGCTGATTTATTTGTCTCAACTAATGAGAAGTCCAAAGCCGTGAGTATCCCCAAAGAGAGGATGACATGTTTGGTCTTTGTGAAGTGCTTGAATTGTGCCAGAGTTAGCTTGTCATACCACTTCTTCAACTTATCATCCTCCCATGCATCAACGCAAAAGTAAGTTGTTTCAAGATTTGGCATCCTTCTTTTGAAAACAAGGTCTCAAGGAACTCTTTCTTTGTCCAAAAAACTCTAATTTGGCAGTGCTTATTTGGAACTTTCTGTTGTGACTTCGCCAATCAAAATGCCAGTTGGAAATGTGAAGCTTTTTCATTTGAGGAATTATTGAGTTTTGTAAAATCCATGTATCTCAGTCCACAATGATGCATGACCAGAATAAGAAAATTAACACAACCAGAAAATAAGTACCCCATGGAAGTGTTTTCTTTTGTGAAAATCAGTCTAGTTACTTCAACATTTATTAACATGGTCATTTTTAAGGGATTGGGAATCAAAAGACTGGATTTCCATGTTGGACATTCAAGCTTGAGTGGTTATAGATACTCAGAAAGCCCCAAATTGTTTAGTATGATGAGTGAAGAAAAATGAACCACCACATTGAGACATGTTACTTTCTTGTCAATAGCATACATGATCATTTTTGTTACAAAAGATAAAGGAATATCTTTGTGATCAACAAGATTAATGTAGAAATTTGAAATTCAATTTTTTTTTATCTCTTTTGCAGAGTACATCACCAACAAAATCCATAAAGTATTCTACTGATGTATAAGAACTATTGAACAAAAAGTTGTAGACATTCAATAAAAAAAAGACAATTAACGCTATAATAGTGCAAAACTCGGAGAAGATAAAGAATCATTTGCCTACAATTGTTGTGACAGAAGAGCCAATTTATAAATGCTAAAAGTCTCTTTCCTTCAAATTTTGATTCAAATATCAAAGAGAGCGATGATGCGGAAGTTGATAGGAGCACGTTGTTTTGGGGGTTTGGGGGGTCGGATTGGGTAGTCTTAAGGCATTCCCTATGCATGACATGCCTAAAAATGGCACAAGTAAAACCTCGTCATCTTTGATAAGCTTGTAACACAATGGATAAATTTCACCCCTCAACCAATCAAAGGACGTTTTCGATCAAAACTTTCAGAAAAGAATATGCTAATTTTCCTTTGGAACTATTATGGCAGAAGAGTTAATTTATAGAGGCTAAAAGTCTTTTCCCATCAAATTTTACTTCAAATTAGGGCGGCCTCGTCTATACATTTCAGGATTAATTTACACCTAATACCTATTTCAAACAAGTGATAATATTGACACGCAATTTTGCACCTCTATCTTTCTTAATGTTACTCATTTCTATTAGGTTCTTGAAAATATGTTTATTCTTTTGTTTGCCTTAGTATTTATTGGATATTACACAAGGTTTTTTTTATTGTTTTTTTTTTTTTTGGTAACTAACGATTGTATTAATCACCAAATGTGCCAATTACAAAATCATAACCCATTTGGCTATCTCAATGTCTAACCACCAGGAAATAAAAACTAAGGACCAACTATTACATCAAACAAACACAAAGAAAAACTTAGAAACTATAACTATGAAGCAACTATGCACATCTAGGAGGAAATCTAACACTGCAAATATATGCAACCTCCCTAGCTATGCTTTCCACATCTCTAAATGACTTTTGAAAGACTCATTGGTTCCTCTCACTTCAAATGGCATGGATGACTTTAGCAAAGACCAGCCTGAAGATACAAGCTTGTTGTGATTTGCCCTTGCCAGTTAAAGTAGCCCAAATCTAGTATTGATTCTAGTTAGATGTCAGGGCCATACTCCTTTGCAACCACACCAAGATTCTGGACCAGAGTTGCAGAGTAAAGGTACAAGTAACAAAGAGGTGTTC
This sequence comes from Lycium barbarum, assembly GCF_019175385.1. Classification (NCBI taxonomy): domain Eukaryota; kingdom Viridiplantae; phylum Streptophyta; class Magnoliopsida; order Solanales; family Solanaceae; genus Lycium; species Lycium barbarum. The sequence continues at coordinate 143,028,346 of NC_083337.1, forward strand.
CTTTGATTCATTATGTTGTTGACAGAGTGTACACTTTGGCTCCACAATAATACCCAATTTAAGCAGCCTTTCAGTAGTAAGTAACATCCCATGAAGATAAACCCACATAATAAAGATGGCTTTTGGCCTTGCAGAATTCTGGAACATAAGGCACTTCCAAGATACAGGAGGATTCCTACCAAGCAAGAGATAGTACAGTTGTCTGATAATACTCTGCCCTTTGTGAAAATCACCTTGGACTTGAGCAAGAGTATCTCTAGCATAAAATATTTGCCTCACCATCCTGCTGGCCTGAGAAGGAATACGCATTTCCCTAAGCAGTTGACCTTTGATATAATAAGAGTGGATCCATTTAATCCAAAGTGAGTCCTATTTGTTGGTCAGATCCCAACGAATTTTAGCTATAGCAGCCTTGTTCCATACTTGTAAGTTTGACAAGTTTAGGCCACCAGAAGCTTTAGGCATGCACACTCTTTCCCAAGCAATGAGAGACTTCTTTGTGATTTCATTAGCACCAGGCCAAATGTAACTTCAACAGTACCCATCAATGAGATTTAGTACCTTGGCAGGGATAACAAATAATTGAGCCCAAAATGCTTGAATACCAAACAACACAGTTTGCACTAACTGAACCCTTCCAGCATAAGATAGTTTTTTGGCAGTCCAAGATAATATTCTAGCAATGATTTTATCTATTAGGGTTTCCACTGAATAGTGGATACCTTCCTAGTAGACAAAGGAATACCAAGGTACTTAAATGGTAGGGCACCCAGTCCCAAACCAAGATGATGCAGAAGAGTTGTCTGAATGCCCAAATCCACCCCACCAAAATAGACTGAGCTCTTTTGTAGATTTTCTTGCAAACAGAGGCCATAGAGAAATCCAGGAAATAGGCATATATAGCATTAACAAACCCCAAATCCCTTTTGGTGAATAGAAGCAAATAATCAGCAAAACTATGATGGATAATGCCCAAGTTAGAACACTTAGGATGGTATTGGAACTCTGAGTTACTTTGTAAACCATCCAAGCATATACTAAGATATTCCATACAAATAGCAAAAAAGAAAGGGGATATGAGATCCCCTTGCCTCAAACCTTTAGCAGCATCAAAAGGGGCAGTGGGTTCACCATTAATAAGAATGGTAGAGTTGACAGTCTGAATACACTTTAGCAGCCAATGGGTGAACTTATTTGGAAAACCAAGTTCCTCCAGGATTTGTTACAAGAAAATCCACTCAACAGAGTTATAAGATTTTTGAAGGTCAATTTTATCATGCATCTAGATGACATATGCTTTCTAGAATAAGCTTGAACAAGCTCATGTAAAAGTATGACAGTGTCCCCTAGTTTTCTACCTGGGATAAAACCAGCTTGTGCAGAGCAAATGATATCTTCCATGATCTTCTGGAGTCTACTAGCAAGGATTTTGGAAATCAACTTAGAGAATGGTGCGAAAAGCTATAGGTCTAAAATCCTTAATAGTTTTTAGGCCTATCAATCTTAGGAATAAGAGTAATTGTAGTACAATTGATAGCTTTAAACATTTTACCAGTGTGGAAAAACTCTTTGACAGCTTCTATCATATCTTGCTGTAGAATAGACCATGATTACTTGAAAAATACAACATTGTAACCATCTATAACAAGTGTCTTGTCATCTTCTATTTCCTTGAGGCTATCATATATCTCCTGGTGAGTAACTTGAGCACAAAGATCAAGCTTCTGGTTGTGAGAAACAGTAGGCCCATTCGGCATGTATCTCTTATTAATAGCACGCAAAACACCAGCAGAGGATCCCATAAGGGATTTATAGAAATTCATAATCTTCGCCTTAATCTCCTCAGCATCAGTAAGGACAGTGCCATTCAAAGCTGTAAGTTCAGAATTTATTTTTTTGTGAGTCCTTTCCGTCAAGATAGTAGAGAAATACTTAGTATTAGAGTCCCCTAACTTTATCCAATGAACCCTGGACTTCTGTTATAAGACACTATCCTCAATAAGGGAGCAATGTTCTAAATTCTGCAGCAGAATTTTCTCCATCTCAAGTATTGAATCAGAGTAGGAAGAAGCAAGGTTTCACTGGATTGCAGCAAGCTCTACTCTAGCCATCTCTAACCTTTCGCTAATACCTCACCTCTGAATTCCACTTTATTTAGTTGCTTGAGTTGGGGTTGCAAGACTTTTAATTTGTTCCAGACAGTTTGCATTTTACCCTTAGTACCAGGCTGCTTCCAAGTGCCAATAAGAAGTGGCATAAAGGAAACATGCTCTGCACAAACATTGAAGAATCTAAAAGGTGTCTTGCCCTTCCAAGTGAAAGAGAACAAAGACAGCATCATAGGGCTATTATTATTATTATTAATATTAATATCGCCTCACTAATTATTACTTTTATCTTTGTTGCTAATAATTACTAATATTCTATACTTCTAATATATTAGGGTTATCGTTAGGACTACTAGTAATATTATCACACTATATTGAATTATACTGTAATTCAAAAATCACAAACTAATTTTACATTCTCATATTTTATTGATAGACTTGTTAAAAGTTGATCAACATATATATATATATGCAGCATGCACGCATACGTTAGCTTTCTTCCCCTACTTTTTGTTATATCCCGTATTTTTAGACTAGAAAATTGAAATACGATCCCGTTATGCATCGCCTTGATATATATATATCTCTTCTTGAGTACACCATTAGTAAAGAGTCGATCAGTATGATTTCAGGTAACTACTATTACTACTTCCTGATATGCTTTAAATTATATAGGTGATATGAGGAAATTTATAAAAAGGGATTTTCCTTATCATAAAGATATGAATTATTATTTTTTTTCCAAGAAAAGAAAATTATTTTTTTACCATTTTGAGAACTTGTAGTACAAAAATTTGTACGCTTGGTATTAGGTTGGAAAAAAAAAATTGTTAGAATTTGATAAAATATATATTTCGTAGATGTCTTAGTGAAACAATACCGTATGTGTTGATTTTATTAGGCAAATGTGATGTTTTCTTTTTTTTATACTCTAATAATTGTACCTTGAGATAGGAATAGAATTGTTAATTACCTTTGTTAATTACCTTGACTTTTCCATGTGAATTCATATGATAGTGTTCCCATAGTGGACATGTACTTTAGTAAATTATAAAGTGTCAGCTAAGCACTTGCTAGATACATTTACACGTATGGATGTGTCCACCAGTATCAAAATAACAACAACTTCTTTCTTTCTTAAAAGTAAACACGTTAGCAGCCACCATTCTTTTCCCAATTGATAGGGTACATATTTTGCACCGCCTAACATTCTTTATATAAATATGCTCAGCTCTTCATTTGGCAATCAACTAGTTTTGATATAGTAGCCAAAATTTTTTAAGACTAAAAAAAAAAAAAAAAAAATAGCGGTGATTGAAAATAATATTTTGTGTGTACCAAAAGAGGTATGGACTAGTGCTATGTTACATGATCATGAAAATAAGTATATGAAGTCTATTAAAAATGAGCACTATTTAAGTGGATGAATCAAGATATTAATTACATGTGTAATTGGCTAAATTGTTGGGATAAGTCCATATAATACGTGCATGAAAATGAATTATAAAGAGCTTTAATTATGGTTTTAAAGCAGTATCATGATTCACGTGGGGAGACCATATGGCATCATAGGGGTTGAAGTAATCAACTCACCTATATTTTCTTGGATGAAATTAGCCACGTAAGAGGGGCACTAGGAAAAACCTGCTACTTTCTTATATCCTATAATATGTTGCACGTGCATATAATACTCTTGAACAATTCCAAAGAAATAAAGATGACAATTATTGTGTCCAGCACCCAATAGCCTTACCTTTAACATTATCTAGCAATTTGTTTTATCTACCTATTTACCTGTGTTATGAGAATAACGAGTTGGAGGGGATTTTGCTTAGTAAGAGAGGGAAACCACCGCCTGTAATAATTGCACTTCCTTTAGTAGTTAATGTGTGTAAATATGTAGACACTACAAGGGTGGAGTGGTTCTTGCTGCCGTATTGATGTTGTCACGTGAGTTTCTTGCTATTAATTACTGAAACAAATCTTGGAAATCATTCTCACGTCTTGCTTTCAAGCATGGATTTAAGGTAATTATTTTCTAAGAACTCACGGTAGCTCAAGTCATAGTAGTTGTACATGAGTAGGTTATGGGTTATCTTCTTATAGTATGGAGAGATTAAATTGTATTAGATGATATTGAAGTAGTTTTATTGTGCACAGATTGTGGTTGATGTTGTTACCGTTGTTTTTGTTGGTGTTGGTGTGCTAATCGAAGATTAATTAAAAGTTCGGGTTAGGCAAGTCATATAGAGGAAATACTGCCCGATTTCCGTTATGTTCTTAACCAATTAAAATACTAACCAAGGAGTATAAATTAGGAAGTGATTCCCATAAGTAATTGGTCATAGATTTATAAGTTTGGGAAGTCGTAATTTATTAATAATAGAGCTATTCTCATATTAATAGGCTAAAGGGGTGACGAAGCAAGCTTGGTTACGGTTGATGGTATGTTAAGGCTCGTCCCTTTTCTTTCTATAGCATGATCCCTATGTCACAAGTTTACGAATGCTTCCATAATTTCCCTATTTTCAAAAGTTAGAAGTCTATGACTCCAAGGTATAAGTATTTTCCTAATAGTTCATATTTGTTTTCCAAAAAGTCCATATTTTCCAAAAACCAAGTTTTAAGAGGTTGAAAGCTTTTATGACTAAAATGACGAATATGATTTTATAATGAAAATGTTAAGCTATTTCTTGAGTTCTCAATTCTATTTATGGATAATGACTATTTTAAAGATTCCAAAGAATGTGAAACGATGCCTTATGATCCTGTTCTATGTTTTTCCGTGGTGTTACTCTCCATTGATAGTCTCGCCTTATAATAGTTGTCCCTTCAAGGTAAGACATAAAGACCATGATGATTCCATAATATAATCGGAGGTTACCGACCTTACGTCACTCCAATAGATACACGATTTTCTTCGGGCTCTCATGCATGCTGCTTATATGATATGTATATGTATATGAGGGGGGGGGGGGGCATATGTTGCGCTATAGACGCATTACCACCTGGTCAGCTGGCGTGATATCATCCCGGACGCGGGATGCCCGGACGCGGGATGCCCGGACGCGGGCCATATGTGGGTGAGCCAACGTACTACGGCGCTATGAAAGGTTCTATTTTCATAGGTATATGAACAAGAAATGTTTTTCAAATGAAAGATAAGCATGCATGGCATCTGCCTAAGAGGCACTTACATGTACAGGTTACCCTCTTAACCCTCTATATGCCCTATGATTTCATTATGTTATTGCTCGTATTTAATATTCCTTATTATGTTACTTTTCATGTCTTACATACTCAGTACAATGCTCGTACTGACGTCCCTTCTTGCGGACGCTGCGTTTCATGCCACGCAGGTAAGCAGGTAGACGGATTCGATTCCTAGGAGCCCCACCAGCGGTACATTGAGAGTGCTCCAGTTGTTCCGGAGCTTCAGTCTATTGGTACTGCTTTTGTGTATATATTGGGCATGGCAGAACCCGGCCCTTCTTGTGACTATGTACTTTGTTTAGAGGCTCGTAGACAGATATGTACAGTCAGATGGTTTGCACTCTTGTTGTCCTCGTCGTTGTATAATATGTTAGTAAAGTTTATTGGCGCTCGCTACAATTATGCTATTAATAACGGTAGTGTTCACACGGCCCACTTAGTAAAAAGAATAAGACGTGAGATAAGAGGTGCTCGGTATGGTAGTATCGGGTGCCCGTCGCGGCCCTAGTTGGGTCGTGACAGAAGTGGTATCAGAGCAGTTCGTCCTAGGGGTTTGTCTACGAGCCGTGTCCAGTAGAGTCTTGTTTATGGGTGTGTAGCGCGCCACACTTATAAACAAGAGGCTACAGGGCATTTAGGAAAAATGACCGTCTTTCATCTTAAGAAATCGTGCGATAGAACCAAGTTAAGGATGCAACTATCTAATCTTTTATGTTTAATTTTCAGCAATGCCATTGAGAAAGAAGAAGAAAGTCAGCACAATACTAGGTGCTGCGGGAGAAGGCACCAGCCGAGAGCCCCCGGTTGAACTAGGACATAGTGAGTCTCAGAGTGTCACTCCCTCGCATGCTACCTCTATCCCTCCAGTAGTAGAAGAGCATGAAGAGGTCTCCACTCCAGCTCCAGTGCATCCAGTCCCTCCACCGGTTGCTTCGGGTCAACAAGTGACCGAGGCCATCCATTTACTGACACAGTTGGTTGCCGCCCAGGCACAGCGGCAGAATGTGAGTTCAAGTGATCAGTCAGCTAGTACCAGAGCTCGTGATTTTATCACCCTGAAACCTCCGGAGTTTTATGGATCGAAACCAGAGGAAGACCCGCAGAATTTTATAGATGAGATGCTGAGGACACTGAGGATCATACATGCTTCGGATACAGAGTCAGTGGAATTGGCCTCATACAGGTTGCGGGATGTAGCAGTTCAGTGGTATAATAACTGGATAGTTTCGAGGGGAGAAAATGCGCCTCCCCCGGTTTGGCAGGAGTTCACTGAAGCATTCCTGCGACATTACTTACCACCGGAGGTTCGACGGGCTCGAGCCGATATGTTCTTGAATCTTAAGCAGGGAAATATGAGTGTCAGAGAGTATAGTCTTCGTTTTAATTCTTTAGCCAGGTATGCCCCAGCCATAGTAGCTGATGTGGGAGATCGTGTACATCGGTATGTGAGCGGGTTGGGGCCACATTTAATTAAGGAGTGTCTGACAGCTTCCCTCCAGGATGGAATGACTATTGCTCGTATCCAGGCCCATGCCCAAAATCTGGAGGAACAACATCAGTTACGGAGAGAGGAACGCTATTCGGATAAGGGTTCTAGAAAGAGGGGCAGATCTTTCGGGGCTAGAAGTGGGTATAGAGGAGGGCAAGCACAGCAGCATTCTGGGTATCCAGGCCAATCAGTGGCCAGTGCACCTCCTCGATTTACGGATAGAGGATTTGACCATCCTACCTATTCAGGACCAGATCCGAGTGCCAGAGCTTCAGGGTCCCAGTATAGAACTGATTCTAACAGGACGGGGCAACCCCCACCACGATGTGCTCGGTGTGGCAGGCCACATTCTGGACAGTGTTATCTAGATACAGGTGCTTGTTTTTCCTGTGGTCGAACTGACCATTTGATGCGTGATTGCCCGCTGAGGAATGAGAGAGACAGAGCTCAGCCCGCCGGGTCGGCAATTGGTTCATCATCGTCCGTGCGCCCTCCTGGACAGACTTCCCAGGCTCCAGCAGGCCGTGGCCGAGGCAGAGGAGGGGCACCCAGTTCAGCCGGTCCCCTGCACCGTATATATGCATTGGCAGGCCGGCAGGATCCTGAACCTTCCTCAGATGCGGCTACAGGTACACTATCGGCATTTTCCTATGATATGCATGTGTTAATTGATATAGATTCTACTCCATCATATACCGCTCCTTGTATTGTTGAACGTATTGGGAATTTGGAAATTCAGGACGAAAAGTAACCGTACACATAGGTAAAAGGTGAATACTGGGGATTGAGAAGGCTAAAATAGTAATTAAAGGGAAAAGATGCGTTATGAGAATGTTTCGAAAGTGGTTAAGACCCCAACCTGCCCCATATTACGTGATAAAGGTAGGGCGAGGGAGTTGAGGCAAATATACCAGCATTAAGACACCGAAATAGATTAGGGTTTCGAGGTTAAGCGTGCTAGGGTGAGAGCAATTTTAGGATGGGTGACCCCCTGGGAAGTGTACTGAAAATTTCATAAATGTAGGAATAGGAGACGAGCGTGAAATTAGGGCAACCTAAGGGAAATTAGAGTATGTGGAGAGGTTACCTTATAGAAGCCACATAGGACGAGATAGACTAGACTGGTGAAGAGAAAGAAAGTGCAGTACAACTTTGGAATTTGCATAGGCTTGAATAACGTTTGGAAGTATTTTATGGGCTAGTTGGTAGAAAATATATAAATGAATGCATACGACGCCCCACGCGCAAACATATTGGTGGACACGTGATGTGTGTCCCAGCGACCGGTGCTACGGTACAAAAGGCACCAATCGAATAAGGGTACTAAAGTTCAAGTGACAGCAAACTAAATAGTACCAGTGTTATAAGGTAAATTGATGTCATTTTCACTACAGGTTAAGATTATGGACGGACTACAAGACTAGTAATAACATTCGAGGACGAATGTTTCAAAGGGGGGAAGGATGTTATATCCCGTATTTTTAGACTAGGAAATTGAAATACGATCCCGTTATGCATCGCCTTGATATATATATCTCTTCTTGAGTACACCATTAGTAAAGAGTCGATCAGTATGATTTCAGGTAACTACTATTACTACTTCCTGATATGCTTTAAATTATATAGGTGATATGAGGAAATTTATAAAAAGGGATTTTCCTTATCATAAAGATATGAATTATTATTTTTTTTCCAAGAAAAGAAAATTATTTTTTTACCATTTTGAGAACTTGTAGTACAAAAATTTGTACGCTTGGTATTAGGTTGGAAAAAAAAAATTGTTAGAATTTGATAAAATATATATTTCGTAGATGTCTTAGTGAAACAATACCGTATGTGTTGATTTTATTAGGCAAATGTGATGTTTTCTTTTTTTTATACTCTAATAATTGTACCTTGAGATAGGAATAGAATTGTTAATTACCTTTGTTAATTACCTTGACTTTTCCATGTGAATTCATATGATAGTGTTCCCATAGTGGACATGTACTTTAGTAAATTATAAAGTGTCAGCTAAGCACTTGCTAGATACATTTACACGTATGGATGTGTCCACCAGTATCAAAATAACAACAACTTCTTTCTTTCTTAAAAGTAAACACGTTAGCAGCCACCATTCTTTTCCCAATTGATAGGGTACATATTTTGCACCGCCTAACATTCTTTATATAAATATGCTCAGCTCTTCATTTGGCAATCAACTAGTTTTGATATAGTAGCCAAAATTATTTAAGACTAAAAAAAAAAAAAAATAGCGGTGATTGAAAATAATATTTTGTGTGTACCAAAAGAGGTATGGACTAGTGCTATGTTACATGATCATGAAAATAAGTATATGAAGTTTATTAAAAATGAGCACTATTTAAGTGGATGAATCAAGATATTAATTACATGTGTAATTGGCTAAATTGTTGGGATAAGTCCATATAATACGTGCATGAAAATGAATTATAAAGAGCTTTAATTATGGTTTTACAGCGGTATCATGATTCACGTGGGGAGACCATATGGCATCATAGGGGTTGAAGTAATCAACTCACCTATATTTTCTTGGATGAAATTAGCCACGTAAGAGGGGCACTAGGAAAAACCTGCTACTTTCTTATATCCTATAATATGTTGCACGTGCATATAATACTCTTGAACAATTCCAAAGAAATAAAGATGACAATTATTGTGTCCAGCACCCAATAGCCTTACCTTTAACATTATCTAGCAATTTGTTTTATCTACCTATTTACCTGTGTTATGAGAATAACGAGTTGGAGGGGATTTTGCTTAGTAAGAGAGGGAAACCACCGCCTGTAATAATTGCACTTCCTTTAGTAGTTAATGTGTGTAAATATGTAGACACTACAAGGGTGGAGTGGTTCTTGCTGCCGTATTGATGTTGTCACGTGAGTTTCTTGCTATTAATTACTGAAACAAATCTTGGAAATCATTCTCACGTCTTGCTTTCAAGCATGGATTTAAGGTAATTATTTTCTAAGAACTCACGGTAGCTCAAGTCATAGTAGTTGTACATGAGTAGGTTATGGGTTATCTTCTTATAGTATGGAGAGATTAAATTGTATTAGATGATATTGAAGTAGTTTTATTGTGCACAGATTGTGGTTGATGTTGTTACCGTTGTTTTTGTTGGTGTTGGTGTGCTAATCGAAGATTAATTAAAAGTTCGGGTTAGGCAAGTCATATAGAGGAAATACTGCCTGATTTCCGTTATGTTCTTAACCAATTAAAATACTAACCAAGGAGTATAAATTAGGAAGTGATTCCCATAAGTAATTGGTCATAGATTTATAAGTTTGGGAAGTCGTAGTTTATTAATAATAGAGCTATTCTCATATTAATAGGCTAAAGGGGTGACGAAGCAAGCTTGGTTACGGTTGATGGTATGTTAAGGCTCGTCCCTTTTCTTTCTATAGCATGATCCCTATGTCACAAGTTTACGAATGCTTCCATAATTTCCCTATTTTCAAAAGTTAGAAGTCTATGACTCCAAGGTATAAGTATTTTCCTAATAGTTCATATTTGTTTTCCAAAACGTCCATATTTTCCAAAAACCAAGTTTTAAGAGGTTGAAAGCTTTTATGACTAAAATGACGAATATGATTTTATAATGAAAATGTTAAGCTATTTCTTGAGTTCTCAATTCTATTTATGGATAATGACTATTTTAAAGATTCCAAAGAATGTGAAACGATGCCTTATGATCCTGTTCTATGTTTTTCCGTGGTGTTACTCTCCATTGATAGTCTCGCCTTATAATAGTTGTCCCTTCAAGGTAAGACATGAAGACCATGATGATTCCATAATATAATCGGAGGTTACCGACCTTACGTCACTCCGATAGATACACGATTTTCTTCGGGCTCTCATGCATGCTGCTTATATGATATGTATATGTATATGAGGGGGGGGGGGGGCATATGTTGCGCTATAGACGCATTACCACCTGGTCAGCTGGCGTGATATCATCCCGGACGCGGGATGCCCGGACGCGGGCCATATGTGGGTGAGCCGACGTACTACGGCGCTATGAAATGTTCTATTTTCATAGGTATATGAACAAGAAATGTTTTTCAAATGAAAGATAAGCATGCATGGCATCTGCCTAAGAGGCACTTACATGTACAGGTTACCCTCTTAACCCTCTATATGCCCTATGATTTCATTATGTTATTGCTCGTATTTAATATTCCTTATTATGTTACTTTTCATGTCTTACATACTCAGTACAATGCTCGTACTGACGTCCCTTCTTGCGGACGCTGCGTTTCATGCCACGCAGGTAAGCAGGTAGACGGATTCGATTCCTAGGAGCCCCACCAGCGGTACATTGAGAGCGCTCCAGTTGTTCCGGAGCTTCAGTCTATTGGTACTGCTTTTGTGTATATATTGGGCATAGCAGAACCCGGCCCTTCTTGTGACTATGTACTTTGTTTAGAGGCTCGTAGACAGATATGTACAGTCAGATGGTTTGCACTCTTGTTGTCCTCGTCGTTATATAATATGTTAGTAAAGTTTATTGGCGCTCGCTACAATTATGCTATTAATAACGGTAGTGTTCACACGGCCCACTTAGTAAAAAGAATAAGACGTGAGATAAGAGGTGCTCGGTATGGTAGTATCGAGTGCCCGTCGCGGCCCTAGTTGGGTCGTGACACTTTTACTCTCGAAACACCGATACCCTGTGGACACAAATAATTAACCTTGCCAATAAAGAAAAGAAACAAAAGAAGGAAGCCAACTAAGCAAATGAAAATTTTAGAGAATACTATAATTGTGGATTGAAGAGGAACTATATTGTAAACATAAAATAATCACATTCTTTAAAAATAAAAGGAAAAAGAAAGAGAAAAATTGAAATCATCTGTTAAAGAATTCTTCTATTCATGCAAGAAGCCAAACCAAATGCTCTTTATCGTGTCAACTACAAATAGAGGATAATCAAGCTCAAAACAAATTTATTTGGATAGAAACCCCACTTTTAATGTGATTTTAAGACGTCGTAAACTTACACCTCAACTAATTGGGTGGTTATGAACATGAAAGATTGGAAGTTATGGATATTACTAATATGAAGTACGATTAGAAGTTATGAACATGAAGATGTGTGAGTTTTGGAGATAACTTTTAAGATAAAGTAAATGAGAAAAAATATAAAGAGAAAAAAGATACCATTGACCTCCGCCAGCTAAATCAAAAAGCTTCCTCTCTTTGCTAATTGGATAATCTTCCGAGAGGGGCACATTCTCGTGGTCTTTCACCCTTACTATGTGCAAGCATTTATAATTCTATCAAAATCAAAGATACAAGTGAATTGAGGATCTAGGGTTTTCTTGTGATATTTTCATTGCTCCTTTACTTGTATCTTTGATTTTGACATGGTATCAGAGCAAGGCCCGCCTAATTCATTATTTCCTATGTTGGGCCCTATATTAAAATTGCTCACACACCAAATGACCAACTTTGGGCATGAGTTGGGTGTTAAGAGTCCTACATCGGTGGGTTAAAGGTACAGGTTCTCCTTATATGGACTTGGGCAATCCTCTCTTTATGAGCTAACTTTTGGTGTTGACTTAAGCCCAAGATCCATTTGTTTACAAATCCTCTGTCCTTTCATTTGTATAATATTCTTTGTTCCTAACATGAGATGTTATAATTCAAAAAAGTTCTAGTTTCTTGCTCAGCTTGAACTAATAAAGCTTAACTTAAAGAAAATAATATATAACAGGTCATTGAATATTAGTCTATTATTTTTTTTCTTTTTGGGTCTTTCAGATTTGGAAGTATTTTCTCATAAGCAACTGCAGGCAAGGATTTACGGTGTTGGTAATAATTTAAGTACACCTAGAGTCATTAAAGAATTGTAACTTGATCTTATTGAAAGAAGTGTGGTAAGGATTTCAAACATTGGGCTTGTTCCATTGAAGAAGACTGTGGGACTAGTGAGGAAATAACTTGAAGTTAGAGGAGTGGGATGTAAAATATTAGTTAGTTACAACTGTACAAAATCAGTTAGTTAGAGTAATTAGAAGATATTTTTATATATACTCTGCACAATTCATTTTTCATCAATACACATGACATAATTCTCTCTCTAACTCTCATCTCTCTCAATATTTCTCTTCAATGTCTTGTCTTCTCCATATCTGAATTCTCTCAACATGGTATCAGAGCATACGGGTTATTGTAGCTAGCTCAGTGTTGGAAGAAGGAGATTGAAGAATTGAGAGTGCGATTTGAAGAACCGTATGTGTTCTGTGTTCGATTTTTTAACCTAGAAATTGGAAATTGTATTTCAACCTAAATTCAATTGAAAATTAAGACTGTGTAATTTCTTTCGAACCTAAATTCATTTGAAATTAGGGCTTCTAGTGAGATTTGGTTGTTCGTACACTGTGATAACATTTCTAGCAACTTTTGTTCAAAACCTAGTGAATTCTGCAATATTCAATCACAGTTATGGCGATTGATAAAGGAAATACCAATACGAATGCTACTGGAGTCCATATTCAGAATCAAAACACTCAGAATGATCAATAATCTGAGCAAGTTCATCATAATCATCCGCTGTATATTCATTCTTCAAATACTCAAGGTTCGGTTCTAATTTCAATTTTACTTCAAGGTGCTGAGAATTATTCCCTATGAAGCAAATCTATTAAACTAGTATTCCAAGGCAAAAACAAATTAGGCTTTGTTCTAGGCACATGTAAAAAGGAGATGTATGACCCCAGCTTATATGAAACGACCTCAGCTTATATGAAACATGGGACAGATGTAATGCTATAGTTTTGGGATAGATTATGAACACTGTGGCTAAGAACTTGTATAGTACAGTGATTAATGGTGCTGATGCTCATAAGGTTGTGGGAAGATCTTAGAGAGAGGTTTGATAAAGTAGATGCTTCTAGGGCATTTTATCTCCATAAGGATATTGCTATATTGACACAAGGAACTGCATCTGTGTCTGTATACATTTCTAGACTTAGTGAGCTATGGGATGAATTGCAAGCACTAATTCCTCCTCCCTGTTGCCCTTGTCCTGAGTCAAGAAATACATTGAACATTTCCAGTTATAGAGGTTATGGCAATTTCTGATGGGCCTAAATGAAACTTACAATCATGCTATGAGCCAAGTACTGATGACATATCCTCTTTCCACTATAAACCAAGCCTATGCTATGATTGTAAATGTGGAGAGTCAAAGAAGGATTGGACACAACCATGGTTCAGGACTGACTAATAATGTAGGTGATACTAATGCTCTTATGACTAACAGAGTTCAACATGTTGATCCTACTATTTGTATGTCCAACAGAGGTGGTCAAGGCGGCTATAACAATAGTTTCAGGCTAGAACCAACAGCTCTGTTAAGTCTCACCTTTATTGTGAGTTTTGCAAGTCTAAGGGTCATGTAAAGGACACTTGCTTCAAGCTGCATGGATATCCAGCTCATTTCAAATTCAAGAAGAAGGGAGGACCCTCAAACTCTTATGCTAATAATGCTATGAATTTTAAAAATCAGTATCATTCAAACTACTCCAATGCACCTGCTTTTACTTATGGCTCTGGCTCAAGTTCTTTAGTGCCAAATACACCTATGTCTTTTTTCACCCAGGAGCAATATTCTCAAATAATGCAGATGCTCAAAGTAAAGAAGACTGAACCTGTTACAAATGTTGCAAGGTTGAATTTAGAAAAAAGTTCATCAGGCAACACACCAGGTACATCTGTTACAGCAGGTAAAGAGACATATCTTGGTCTTCTGTCTAAGTTAGTTGAGTCTAACTGGATAGTTGACCCTGGTGCATCTAATCATATGGTGCACAATATAAATCTACTCAAAAGGCATAAGGTGTTGGATATGAAGAATAAGAATAAAGTAAGCTTACCAAATGGAAAGCAAGTAGACATAAGTCATATTAGTGATGCTTCTATTCTGCAGGATAAAACAATTCAGAATGTTTTGTATATACTAGAATTCAAAAATAATTTGCTCTCAGTATCAAAAATCCAAGTCACTAGGCTGTCTTGTGGAATTTTTCCCTGATTTCTGTGTCTTTTAAAGGTGGTCTGCCTAAGGAGAATCAAGTGCAGTATAATAATGCATCTTCTACTTCTGTATAACTATCTGATCATTTTACTTCTAATAATGTCAATATTAGTAGCATGATTACTGAGAATAAAATGTGTGATATTTCTATATGGCATAGGAGACAAGTCGTGCTCCACTCAAGGTATTAGCTCAGATTACTTTGTTACATAGTATGACACCTAAGGATCATCACTGTACTGTTTGTCCTATTGCAAAGCAATCAAGATTGTCATTTTCTACTAGTACAACTCAATCTAAATGTGTTTTTGATTTGGTACATGCTGATGTGTGGGGTCCTTACAGCGTACCAACTTATAATGGTAAGAGATAATTTTTTACTCTGGTTGATGACTATTGTAAATTCATTTAGATCTTTTTAATGACTACTAAAGCAGACATTATTGTTCTTTCTAAAGACTTTCTTCTTATGATAAGAACTCAGTTTGACTGTAGGGTTAAGTGCTTGAGAACTAACAATGGGACTGAGTTTCTCAATGAACAGGTTAGTTTTTTTACTAAAGGATCACAGTATGCTCCATCAGATCTCTTATGTTTACACACCCCAGCAGAATGGGGTGGTGGAAACAAGGCACAAAACTATCTTAGATATGGCAAGAGCCTTGAGATTCCAAGCTCATGTGCCCTTGAAATTTTGGGGTCATTGTGCTTCTACTGCTGTTTACTTGCTCAATATGTTACCAAGTTAGTTTTAGGTGGCCAGTCCCCTTATAAAAGATTGTTTCATACTCCTCCATCTCTAGATCACTTAAGAGTGTTTAGTAGTTAGTGTTATGCCTCTAAGGTCAAAAAGACAAACCAGTTTAGTCCAAGAGCAGTACCTTCTGTTCTATTTGGTTATTCCTCTTCTCAGAAGGGCTACATTCTTTTTTACTTAAGTTCTCACGATGTCTTTGTTAATAGAGATACTGTCTTCAAATAACATATATATTCCCTTTCAAAACTTCTCAATCTGATGTCTCTCCTATCTTTCTTGTCCTTACTCTTAGTATTTATGATGACTATGTTTCTACCACTGATCAAATACCTATAGTGATGCCCTCTCCACCTGAGTCTCCTGTTCCTGCAGATGTTCAGGCTGGTCATTTGCCTGAGCCTGCTTCTATTCTTGATCCACCATCTGTTCCTCCTGTTGATGTGAGAAAATCTTCTAGATCCACCAAAACTCCTGCCTGGATATCTGACTATGTCATTCCCTCTAAAGCCATTACTTCTGCTCATTCTCTGGTCAATTTTATGTTTTATGATCACATATCCCCTTAGCACAAGGCATCTTTGCTTTCTCTGCTATTATTGAACCAAGATCTTTTGCTAAGGCTACTAAGGATCCACTATGGACCAAAGCCATGGAAGCTGAACTTGCTGCTCTAGAAGATAATCATACATGGTCTCTGGTTGATTGTAAATGGGTGTTCAAAGTAAAGTATAAGTCCTCAGGAGAGGTGGAAAGATACAAGGCCAGTATCTAAGGGCTATAGCCAACAAGAGGGGTTAGACTATTCTGAGACCTTCTCACATGTAGCTAAGAGGGTGACTGTCAGGTCTATTATTGCTTTAGTTGCTTCTTCTTCATGGTTTGTGTTCCAGATGGATGTCTACAATGCCTTTCTTCAAGGTGACTTGGTGGAGGATGTGTATATGCACATTCCTGATGGCTTTGCAAGCCGAGAGAGTCACAGAGGAAAGTGTGCAAACTTCACAAATCATTATATGGTCTCAAACAGGCTCCTAGACAATGGAATCTAACTGAAGCTCTAATAGATATGGGATTTGTGCAGTCTAATTATGATTATTCCTTATTTACTCAACAGAAGGAAAGTAGTATTTTGATTGTTTTGGTTTATGTAGATGATCTGCTGGTGACTGGAAGCAATCATAAACTAATTGAACAAGTGAGAAAATATCTTCAAACTAAGTTCAAAATGAAAGATTTGGGTGAATTGAAATACTTTCTAGGCATTGAACTTGCCAGGTCTGAAAAGGAAATTCATCTGTGTCAAAGGAAATATGCTCTTGAACTAG
This sequence comes from Lycium barbarum, assembly GCF_019175385.1. NCBI lineage: Eukaryota > Viridiplantae > Streptophyta > Magnoliopsida > Solanales > Solanaceae > Lycium > Lycium barbarum. The sequence goes on from NC_083337.1 coordinate 143,045,300, forward strand.
AAATGGGGTTGAATGATAGCAAGCCATATGGTACACCACTTGAATTCAATCACAAGATCAATCCAGTTGATTATGATACTTTGTTTCAACCTGAAGTAGCTGAATATGATACAGTATTGTCTGATAAAAGTAGTTATCAGAGGATTGTTGGTAGACTGTTATATTTGACCATGACCAGACCTGATCTTGTACTTGTGTGCAAGTTCTTAGTCAGCATATGCATGCACCTAAGTCATCTCACATGGAAGCTGCTAAGAGGGTGGTTAGATAACGGCCTTGGTTATTTTATGCCTGCAACTAGCAGTATGAAGTTGAATGCATATTGTGACTCTGATTGGGGCTCACGTGTTGAAACAAGGAAGTCAGTTATAGGGTATGTGGTGAAATTTGGAGATGCTTTGATATCCTAGAAATCGAAGAAGCAACTGACAGTGTCCAAGAGTTCAGTAGAGGCTGAATTCAGGAGCATGGCCTCTGTTGTGGCTGAAATAACTTGGTTAAATGGTTTGTTCAAGAAACTGGGCAGAAATTTGGTGTTACCAATATCTCTATTTTGTGATAGCAAAGTTGCTATACAAATTGCAGCTCATCCCATCTTTCATGAGAGGACTAAACATATTGACATGGATTGTCATTTTGTAAGGGAGAAAATTCAAGAAGGATTGATCCAGACTCAGCACCTTGGAACCAAAGAACAACTAGCAGACCTGCTCACTAAAGCTCCATGCAAACCTACAACATGAATATTTGGTATGCAAGCTGGGAATGAAGAACCTGTTTTCATCCATCAGCTTGAGTGGAGAGTGAAGAAGACTGTGGGACTAGTGAGGAAATAACTTAAAATTAGGGGAGTGGGATGTAAAATGTTAGTTAGTTACAGCTATACAAAATCAGTTAGTTAGAGTAGTTAGAAGATATTTTTATATATACTCTGTACAGTTCATTTTTCATCAATACACATATGAGATAATTCTCTCTCTAACTCTCACCTCTCTCAATCTTTCTCTTCAATGTCTTGTCTTCTCCATATCTGAATTCTCTCAACATCCATCCTGTGGAAATTTCCACCATCCTCATTCATTTTTGCATGGATTCACTCGACAAATACCTTCCTAACTGAGCGACATTTATTTTGTTTGGATCAACAAATTCGATACTTGAAGAAGACATTAAATATTAGAGATTGGGTTGGAAAAAAGTCAGCAAAGGTTCAAATGTGTACTAAAAGACACAGAAGAATGGCCTCGTTAAATTTTAATAGTTTTTTTTTTTTTGTGCTTTACCATTAGTTTTAGAGTATAGAACGAAAACGATCTACTTTTTCTATACATTAAGGACCATTTCTGTTAAGGAGTATATATCAAGGACCAAAATAATCCAACCCCTATGCATTTCGGACCATTTTGGTCATTTTCTCTTATAGTGAACTTTTATCATAGTCCATCAGAAAGCGTTTAGTAAAAGTTTTTTGATCGAAACTGGTTTCTATGTTGCTTGTGTCCTCTGCAACACCCCTGACCCCTCCACCCCATTTTTTGTTGAAAAAATAATTCTTATATCTCAAAAACAAGTGTCCAAATTAATTGTTTGAATAAAGTTGACTTGCAATATAGTAACAGGCCTTTCCTTCATGATAAGGCCATTAATTTTCTTTATTACCCATTAACCATTGTAACCGTGAGAAGCTCTTTATTCATTCAAATGGGTGTTAATTCTCATAATGGTTAGACCCTTGAATACTTATTCTTTGTACCGTTATCAGTTATCAAAAAGGCTATCAAATAGATTATTAGCTGTACTTTACTTTACACATATCCTTCCTCCAATATTAGAGTGTGTTGGATTTTTTCTTTAATCTTTGTTAGATTTTGGTTCCTAGTTTTATACTAAAAGATCTTGTTGAATCCGGAATAATGCACTTATACCGGGTAAAATATCCTTAAAGACAGTGTCTTGATTGACATGCCTCAAACTATGAGATTATTCAAGTATCTTTCGTAAGATTTTCAGCATTTTTTTACCCGAGTAGTAAGTAGAAAATGAAGTCATAGTTATTAAGACATGCTTTCAAATGTACACAATATTCCCATATATTAATTAAAAAAAAGGGCAAAATTTTGGATGTACAGTTCTAAAGTCTATAAACTCCTAAGTCCTAATGACGTTCCTTTCACCTAGGGTGGGCATGGTATGGTAGGGTACGGTATTTGAAACTTCGGTTCGGTAACTTCAGTTTTCGATTTCTAAAAATATTATACCAAATTATCATACCAAAATAATTTGGTGTGGTTCGGTATTTCTAAGTTCGGTTTGGGTATTTTTCGGTACGGTAATTCGGTAACCATAGTTTGTTTGACTTCAACTTACATATATACTCATATAATAAAGGACTATGACTTTGACTTTTCAAGGAACGTCTTAATTATATTAAACTAACAAATTACACATGTAGACATATTCAAAAGAAAGTACATGCAATTTTCTTTGTTATTCAATTACAAAAAATGACATTTGAATCACGATAGAGCAATCGAAGTTACAAAGTCTAAACAACATTAACCAAAATTAAGCATAATCCTTAGTCCCGCACAATTTTACACCAAAAATTCCATTTAGTGACATCCAAAATATAATTTGAATGAGATGTATTTAATTGTACAAAACTAATCTATATATATAATAGTATTAAGTACAATATATGTGGATTGTATATGTAGTATAAACTTCGGTACGATATACGGTATCTCGGTATTCTTTTTTATAAATTCCGAATATGAAATAATATTAAAATGCATACCAAATATCATACCAAATTTCATAATATCAAAATCGCGACATTAAAAATTTTGATTTTAATATGATATTCGGTATATACCGTACCATGCACACCCCTACTTTCATCATAGTTAGTTTCACGAGTGGATTAAATACCACGTTTCGCCACGCTCTGCAATGATCTCGTCTTATGTGGCTACTTTTGAACCTTCAATTTTTAGTACCACGCGTCTTGTCAACAAAATTAAAGTTTCAAAAATCAGAAAAGAAAAAGGAATTCATTCCTTGAATTAGCAATCTGTTCTTGTAATACCACCTTGCTCCTTTCGGTTAAAGATCATCAGTTGTCTGTTCATTTCGACGACCCAGAGAATTATAGTCCCCAATCTTAGTTCACTACTAAAAAATCTCTGTTTTTCCACTGAAAAATATTCAGTGGCTAGTGACTATTTTCTGCTAAATGTTGGTGAAAAAAATCTAAATACTAGTGTTTTCATACGGAAAAATTAAAAAGTTTCTCAGCATTTCAATGAGAAGCTATTTTCCACCATGTATTTTTTCAATGAGCTAGTTCAGTGAAAATAAAGTGGAAAAATCATGTTTATAGCACAAATTTTCCATTAAATGTCGATGGAAAAACCTCTATTTCTAGTAATGGTTACCAACAAAAGCAATTGATACAAAATGTAGATTAAAATGGGGTAGATTAAAGTAATCACAAATTCATGATTTAAACCTCAATATAACTTGAGAGGAGTACTTAGCAATTTGTAATGAGAAGTTGGTTACAAAATACAGCAACAATGACATACCCAATATAATCTCACAAAGTGGGATCTGGGAGGATGGAGTGTACGCAGACCTTATTCCTATCAAGGTAGAGAAGCTGTTTCCGATAGACCCTCGGCTCAAGAAAGAAAGAAAGAAAGAAAGAAAGAAAAGAAGGCAAACCAAATCAGTTCGATAAAAGAAATAATAAAAGTAATGACGCAATGCAAAATACTAAATAAAACATGATAAAACAGTCTGAAAATGAAACAATAACGAACTACCACCAACTCTTACGATAATCGAAGTACTAGAGAAAGTTATCTTGACAATTTATAAACTCTTATTCTTGAACCTTTTGGATTTCAACATGGCACGACAACCCTCCTAAAGATTTTTGGGCTTCTTTAGCTTTTTGCCTTCTTCGAGATTCTCAATGTTAACACGCTCGCAGGCTTCAATTGGTCCTTCACCAAGACTGCTCTGTGAGTAAGAGAGGGCAATTCCCCCTGTCCATGTTTTTAATGTTTCCACAGCTGCTTCATCTGTTTTGTATAAAATTATGAGAGTTGCTAAATTGTCATATTAATTTGATCCAAATTTGACCATACTTATGTAAAAATCATCATAACCTCTATTGTATAATTTTAAATTAAGATAAACTTTGAGAAGAAAAGGTAAAAATGATATTAAGTAAACATAAATTATTAAATTTGACCTAAATAGTTATATGAATTTACCCCATTTGAGCCATTGTGGCAAAAATAGTGTGGCAAATATTGAAGCTCATTTCTTGAAAAGATAAAAAGAAGTTTACAAACTTTAGTCCCTCGTACAATTATAATGCTAGTCCCTCATACATACTTCCTTTATTTGCTTTGGTGAAATCTGAAATCCATTTCTCTTTTATGCATAATGTAATTAGGGGTAACAAAATTAGCTCATGAAAATATGACATGTCCAATTCACTCAAATTTGAGCTGATCATTGACTCGTTCATTTATTAGCTCAGCCTATTTCAGACTGACCCATTTCAGCCATCAAAAAGTTAAGCTAATATATGACCCGAGTTGAGTCATAATAAAGAAAAAAATAGTTTTATTATGTATTAAAAATTATAAATAAATAAAAACAAACAAAGAAATTAAAACTTATTAAGAATTGTACAGGTTGGGTTATGACCCGCTTTTTATTCTATTTCAGCCCAACACATTTCCATTCAAGTAACTTTTGGGCGGGTCAATAACCCGCTCATTTATTAACTTAGTTGTTTTGACCCGCTCAAATTCAGACATAACATGTAACTGTCCCTGTCAATTAGAGTAGGCAAAAACATTGTAATACCTTTAACTCTTAGTTTCTAATAAACTATTCTCTCTAATTTTTTGTCTCCCAACTTGTGGAATAATGTGAATCTGTACGGTTTCTTTTCAAAAGAGTAATTTTCATTTTCCTGATAAGTAACGAAATTTTCAGATCTTCAAGAAGCACCAACTTTCATATTAACTTTAAAAAGTTTTACTCCCTCTGCCCCAATTTATGTGATGGTGTTTGACTGGGACGAAATTTAAGAATGAAATGAATTTTTTGGAAACATGTGATCTAAACAAGCCATAAATATATGTATGACTATAAATCATTTCATTAAGGGTTAACTGAGAATGTTTAAAGTTATATTGTGACAAAATATAGAAATATGCCCTTTTTTAAACCAACTAAAAAAGTGTCACATAAATTAGGACGGAGAGAGTAGTGAAGGAAAAGACAAGGGAAATTTGTATTTGTCATTTCATTTACCTAGTCTTGGCACGGTGTGACCTTGGGGATGCCTTATAATGAGAGGTTTCTCAAAAGTTGTTGTAAGCTCTTGAGAAGGAAGTTTGAGCCAATCTTTCTCTCCAATGAAATGGACTGATTTAGCCTTAATGATATCTTTGTATGCAACGTTAGAAATACTTGGGTCCCTAAACTTGGCACCTGATATTGATACAAATAGTTTCATTGGAGGGTGCTCTTTCAGAATCTTCCCCTGTATCAAAAAAAAAAAAAATCTACTGAAGAAAAGGGAAAAAGAATATTACATATGCATTTTGAACCCTAATTTCATGAGATTTTAATTTTACCAAGTTATATTGAAAATTATGAATATAATATTCAAATAACTCCTTTAGAAAAGTTTAGCAAACGATAGATGTGTAATGAATTGATTGCTAATTACCTGCTCCATGTACCCTAGCAGAAGGGCTGATAAAGTCGCTCCCTACACCAAGGCATTGAGAAAAGAAAATCACGTGTTAATTTGATTAAAAAAAAAAAAAAATTAACATTACAAACGAATATATATGATTAACGAGAGAAAACATAAGATCATAATAAAAATGAGTAGAGGATTTCGGGAAAATCCTCATGATATTGAGGCTGCTTTAGGATATATAGTAGTAGAGCGGGTTATAATCACTTTTCAACTTTGTAATTGAAAAACAATCACGTGCATTGTCAATACAACTATCCTTAATTATTTCAAGCAATGAGAAGCTGAACATGCCTGCGAGTAGGGGCGTGCAAAATAAATTGACAAACTGCACTAAACCGATAAATCGAGAAAAAAACCTGATTAGTGGTTGGGTTTGACTTGGTTTGGTGTTGAGAAAAAAACCCGACCATAATTGGTTTGGTTTGATTTTAGCTAAAAAGAGTCAAACCGAACCAAACCAACCCGACATTACATGTATTCAATTTTTAAAATATTTTATACATAAAAATATTTATTTGTAATGTAATTTATAAATATTTCTTAAATTTTTTCGTAATTTTTTATCTATTATCATATTATTCAAGCTTGAACTTAGAATTTTGAATGTCAATAAATTTTATATCCTATGGATATTAGTAACTCATATAAAGTTCAAACCAAAACCAACTCAACACTAATACTAACAAAATAAATTCAATTTACCACTAAGAATGACAATAATGTTGGATATTTATTCTTTAGTTTTGCATAATTGGTTTAGCGAGTGAAAATACATAACTTAAGTTTTTTTTTCTCGTCATGCAATTAATACTTATGAGCTGTACTTATCTTAGCATGACTTAGTATTTTTAAATTATGGTCATTTTTTATGGCTTATTAATTAGCAATATTTGTTTTAACCGATTTTATTATCTTTTGTTGAATATTTTAATATAATGTTATCACTTTTCTCACATTTTGTGTTATTTTCTTATGAAACACCTTACTTGTATAGTTGTATCTTAGTAGGACTAAAGAAATATTTGAAGTAAAAATTATATGTTTTGTATCAAAACTATTCCGAAAAAAAAACCCGAAAAACCCAAGAAAACCCGAGGTTGAAAAACCTGAATGTTATTGGTTTGGTTTGGTGTATAAATTTAAAAACCCAACGCAATTGATTTGATTTAGTGTTTAAAAAATTCGAACCAACCCAGTCCATGTACACCTCTACCTGCGAGAATCCGAGAAGACCATCGAAAGGCCCTTTGCTTGTTATGTACTCACACAAGTGTGAAATGCATTGTTCTAAGTTCTGATATTCTGTAAAATCCTGAGAGGGAAAAATAGTAAATCATTGTTAGTAACAACTGACTGATACAATAATTAACAAAAATATTCCAAAATCTAAGTTCTGGTAACATTTTCATTGAATGAAATAAAATAGCTTAAGTAACTTCATTTCTTTTTTAAAAAATTGTAAAAATCGACAAATTTTGAAAGTTACATGCCATGATAATTCTAGTTACAGAGAATTGATCCTTTAATTTCATGATTACTTCTGGTTACCAAGAAGTACAAGTAAAATGAAAAAGTATTTAATAATTCAGATATTTCGTTATAGTACATTTAAAATTTTATGAAAGATATGGAAAATAAGAAGAGATCGAGATCAGTTTCTTTTTGAATTATATGACCCTTTTTACGGGAGATTAGTAAAAAATAACATAGAGCAATTGGAACATAAAATAGAGAAATTTTATAAGATTACTTTCTTCCATTGAAATTGTAACGGATCATAGAAGATTAGTTAGGAACTGAAAATCAGCGTTATTATTTACCTCATTGTACTGGAACCACTCAAAATATGGTGGTGGAAATATGCCCTCAATGTCTGATTTCCCCCCTGCTGGAAATATTCCATCTGGGAATTCCTGCCAATATTCATACTATTAAGCTCAAAAGTTCAAATTCATATTATTTATACTTATTAGGTACACTTTACAGACACCAATTTGTGTTACATAATGTACAAAGAAAACATGAATTAAAGATGAAACATCATACCATTTCAAAATGAGCAAAAATAGAAGGATCCCATTTGCTTAGTTGTTTCCTTAAGAAATTCCCACTAGTTCTGAATCCATGCAAACAAAGAATCTTCATCTTTTGTTCTCCTATCTCTCCCATCTCGGATCAACAAAGACACAATTGGCTCACAAAGAAGGGCAAAATTATGTGGTGAAGTAGAAAGAGTACATGTTTTTATACATAATACTCAAGAATCCAACTACTCTCTTGAAGATAAAAGTAGGTGCGAATGCATCTTTAAGGTATCGGGTTCATCTTTCGACATAGAGTATAAATTTATGTGTAAAAATCTATAATAATTATAATAAATAGTAGATATAAATTCATAACTTTAATAAAAAAATAAAAAATTTAGTACTAAAAATCTTAAAAATTAAATTCATATTGTTTAAATTCTGAATTCGCCTCTATAAATAAAATATAAAATAAATGTAAATTAGGTGTCTACTGTTGTGGGAGTTAGGTAATAAGATTGGCTGGCAGGTGAACACGTGACTCTCAACAGCCATTGGGCCTTTGCAATTATCAAAGGCTGGGCCGGGCCTCTTCAGCATCCCTTGGAGAAATTGTTTTCCTTCATGTTGATTACACGTGACGGATATCTTCTATTTATTTTTTAAAAAAATATTCTAGTAAGTGATGCTTGTATAATTGTTCAGTTGAGTGAGTAAAATTTATGATAATATAACTATGATTGTCTCTCATAAAGAATTATCTGATTATAATATATGGACCCAGTGGGAGAATGTTAAAAATTTATCATCAGTTTTTATTAGACACATTTAATGTGTCGCATATTAATTATTTACCTTGTCTCTCTAGTAAGTAATTAAGAACGAGTAAAGTTTATGATAATATAACTATAATTGCCACTCATAAAGAATTATCTGATTATAATATATGGACCCAATGGGAGAATGTTAAAAATATCATCAGTTTTTACTACACACAATTAATGTGTCGCATATTAATTATTTACCTTGTCTCTCAAGTAAGTAATTAATTAGATATAATATCTAAATCATGCAAATATATTCAGTAGCTTTTTTGATGGAAAAAATCATTTTATTAGGAGTGGTGGAACATCGTATTCTTAAGTTTTTACTTAAGAATTTCTAGCATAACCATATAATACACGCTTATGAATTATTATTCTGACATCCTATGACAGGTATAAGGTAGAATATTCTAGGGTTCTTACAATTCTTTTAGGGTTACACATCGATGCTAAATTAATTAAAGGTGATTCTTTACTGGCACTTGAACAAATTTCTATTATATATAAGTGTCTTAAGTGGACTAACCCCACATTGAATAGTTGTATCAGAAGTTTTACAAATTGTACACTTTAACACAGCAATGAATACTTGTATCAAAAGTTATATAAATTGTACACTTTAATCAACTACTTCTTTATCTCACGAAGACATATGTCATCGTACTAAATATTTATTATCTTCTCATGTATACACGTATGCACTTCATTTTTAATTTTCCGACACATTTATTTCTTTCATGCACTTTTGCTTGTTCACTTTTGACTTTTCACGTTCTTGCTGAATATTTATTCTCTTCTCATATATAGACATATACAGTTCAATTTTAATTCTCCTACACAAATTTATTTCCTCCGTACACTTTTACTTGTTCACTTTTGACTTTTCACGTTCTTTAAGAATTAATAAATCCCACGTGGATATATGTTATAGTACTGAATATTTATTCTCTTCTCATGTATACACGTATGCGCGCACTTCAATTTTAATTCTCCGACACATATTTATTTCCTCCGTGCACTTTTAGTTGTTCACTTTTGACTTTTCACGTTCTTGCTAAATATTTATTCTCTTCTCATATATACATGTATATACTTCAATTTTAATTCTCCGACGCATATTTATTTCCTCCGTGCACTTTTATTTGTTTACTTTTGACTTTTCACATTATTTAAGAATTAATAAACGAAGTACTCCCTCCGTCCTATATTACTTTGTCACATTACTTGACTTTTCACGTTCTTTAAGAATTAATAAATGAAGTACTCTCTTCGTCCCATATTACTTAGCCACATTATTATACTTGACTTTTCACGTTCTTTAAGAATTAATAAAAATAAAGTACTCCCTTCCTGCCATATTACTTGGCCACATTACTAAAAATATCTGTCTATTTTTCTATTCTATATTTTTTCTTCTTCTTTCTTATATATAAATGCCCAAGGTAGACGAACACAACAACAATAAGTTGTACAAAAAGCAATTGAAATTGTACTCTAAGCAGGGACTAACATGTGTACATTTCAGAAGTTGAACATTAATTTTACCTCTTGTGTGTTTACTTTTTAAGTCCCCACATGTCCGCAGAGTCTTAATTGTCCTTTCATTTCCTTCATTTGACTTGTACTCCCTCTGTCTCAATTTAAGTTTCTACGTTTGACTAGACATGAAATTTAAGAAATAAAGATAAACTTTCAAATCTTGTGGTTCTAAATTAAAAATGTGAATAATATAATATAATATCCTTTGAATCTTGTGATTATAAACTTGACATGTAGGATATTTGAATTGTCAATTTACTAAACATAAAAAGAGGCGGACATAACCAAAATAAGACAATTTTTTTTCAAATTTTTTTAACAACAAACACCCAAGTGGACGAACACGGCAACAATAAGTTGTACAAAAAGCAACTAAAATTGTACTCTAAGCCAGGACTAACATGTGTACATTTAAGAACTTTAACATTAATACTACCTCTTATGTTATGTATTTACTTTTTAATTTCCCACGTGTCCGCAGTGTTTGAATTGTCCTTTCATTGCATTCATTTGGCATATACTCCCCCTGTCTCAATGTAAGTGTCTATGTTTGACTAGACACAGAGTTTAAAAAATAAAGATAGTCTATCTTGTGGTTTTAAATAAAAAATGTTTATAATATAATAAAATATCCTTAGAATCTTGTGATATAAACTTGATATGTAGGATATTTGAATTATCAACTTACTAAATATAAAAAGAGGCGGACATAACCAAAATAAGACAAATTTTGACAACAATTGAGAAATTAAGAAGACGAAAAGAATAAAAATATGGAGATCCACTAAAAAGAATCGCGATATCCTTTGCAAAATGTACAAATCATAAAGACTAACTAAATTGAGTAACCAAATTAATCATGTTGGGCCCCGTGCATCGCACGGGAATAGTTTGCTAGTATGACTACAATTGTAAACTTCTAACGATCCTTTCACCATAGAAAGTTTCAAGAATGGCTTGAATGCGTTTCACGACTATCTCCAATGATTTTGATTTCATCATATGTGGCTACTACAAAACCTTCAATCTCCAGGACTATGTACATGTCTGACTACAAAACTAAAATTTCAAAAATTAGAGAAGGAAAAGGTATTGATTCCTTTCAGTGTCCCAATGTCGTCAACTCAAGGAAGATTGAGTGGCAAAGCTTCCACTAGTAGTGTGTTTTTGCCCACTCTTCAATTACGATCTAGACAAACTCTTCAGTCTCCAGTTCTTAATTACCAGCACAAACAATAGTAGTAGTAACAAATTTGCAAATACATCTCTTTCAACCATTTCCTACATAATTCAATCCAAACTTCTTACCCTATGTATTAGATTACATATTACGATTTCCTAATGTCACAATCAATAAATTAACTATATTTTTGGTGGTTTTTTCACTCACTAGTCTATGTCATACAATTTAAGGAGAGAAAATTGTAGCTCCTCAATGATTATTGCACATAACGACACCCAATTAATCCCTAAACCTACAATACCTGTTTTATCATAAAAATTGGATTGAAAGTTTTTGGGCGAATCAAATTTATCTTGAGAAATTGTTTAAGCCAAAAACTAAGACCAAACACAAAAAAAAAAAAAAATATATATATATATATATATATATATATAGAAAAATTCACAACGTTAAGGAGCATGTGGTTATTTAGCAAAACATTTGGGGGACAGAGAAAGATAATGAAACCTGCAATTTCCAAGAAGCTTCCCGCGATATCCTGAGAGTACAAACTACCAACTGAAATGATTTCATTCAGCATGTCACCCAAATATACTATCATTATCAATAAACTCTCTCCATATTGTTACGTAATATATCTAGCTAAACATACATATATATCTCAATTCTCAATATATATCAATCATCATACAAAAATTGAGATTTTCTTAAACCTGGGGCTAGAATCTTGAATTGAGATTCTTTTAGAAATGAGATTTCCACCAAGACTAGCCGAAGCACATACAAATTCGAAAATCCTTTCAAAAACATCAGATAAAATTGAAACGATACAAAGAAAATTAGAGCATTCAATGCAAAAGTGCGGAGCCAGCATAGATGTTCAGGCTGGAAATGTGAAGATATTTAGTCAAGAGAAGCAAAAGAAGCTAAAGAAGTTGTTGATGAATGTGAATATACAGAACAGTTTGGGGCCGTTACATGTCGTGATGTCGTCGGAGAACACTGTCGGGGACTTTATAAAGGCTGTGATTGAGATTTACTTGAAGGAGAAACGGCGGCCATTGTTACCTAGTAGTGATGCTCGGTGTTACGAGCTTCATTATTCCCAGTTTAGTTTGGACAGTAAGTTCTCTGTTTTGCTCCCAATTTTGTGGAGTGTTTAATTATGTCATTTCTTTGATTTGTTTGCCCGTATGTGACCTTTTCTATGTTTTTTCTTCAGCCGAGGGTCGTCCGGAAACAGCCTCCCTACCTAAGGTAGGGGTAAGGTCTGCGTACACTCTACCCTCCCCAGACCCCAAGTTGTGGGATTCACTGGGTATGTTGTTGTTGTTGTTTAATTATGTCATTTGATTCAATTCGGTCCCATATGCATGTGAACACGAATCTAAATTCTTACATACTTTCTTGGAAAAAGAAGAAGTGTATCGTTGTGTCTTCATTTTCCATTGAATAGCATAGAGTTCTGAATACTCCTTTTTGGCCTAACTCGTTGGACGCATTCTGTTTTGCAAGAGTACATTTGATTATGTGTTGAAACTAAATTAATTTTAATTTTAACTGAAAATTTTATTTTCAAAAAGTGCTATAAGTTGTACGTAGTTGTAATTTTTTTAACGTTCAAATGGAAGTATCTTGTATATGGAATTGATATGCCTATTCTATTTGTAACTATTTTTCACGGTGGGAATACACAGGCTTGAAGCCAGAAGAGAAGTTGCTGAATTTGGAGTCTCGAAGTTTCTTTCTATGTCCAAAACCAAATTCATCTTTCATGGACAAAGCAAAGGCCACTGCAAAGCTTCCAGTCATTTTGGCAAAGTTCATGGATCTCTTCATACAAATTGTCATAAACCTAAGTAGTTTTTGGCCAAAATGTCACCCTCACTGGCTTTAAGCATTATTTGAACAAACCATGATCGCAACCAATAATATTTTCCACACCATGTGCATTTGACACTATATATATTGTTCTCTTTATCTCTTTATCTCTTTTAAGTGTAATTGATTCTTGTACTTTTAATTTTGTGTGATTACAACTTACAAGTTCTATAAAGTTGCACGAAATGGCTATGGATTCTCGATGGTGCTTTAATTTGGTCTCTCCATTAGTTAAATCTGTTGAAGATGCACTCATGTATGACAAAGATTTAAACATGTTACATTTTAATTTAAGCCCAACTTTGCTCAACAACGAAATATCATCTTGGAGATGTTTTATTGAGATTTTGCTTCAAAGGTCTATTCTTTTTAGTAGAGTGATAGATAATATATGGAGTGAGAGCTTGATCAAACAATTTAAGACTTAACAAATAATTAGTGTTATAGCGGTGTGGTAAATACTCTTTCATCCTTAACCAAATGTTTCGAGTTTGAGCTTAAATACAAACGCTATTCCCCTAATGTGAAATTTTTTAGCGAGAATCTGAATTTTATTGAGTCTCAATATGAAGTACCTAATACAAGATGAGAAACAAAGAAAAACACTTATTAAATAGGCTTTTGATATTCAAATCACTCAATTTCATTGGATGCAAATTGAATTGTTAATAATAACCAACAGTGGGAATAAGTTCTGTCGTTCGAAAAAATCTTTTGATGATTCTTTTTTCCATATTTCTACAAGGTTTTTTAATCAATTTTATTGCTCATAACCGAGAATGAATTGAAATTGTTAGCAGTAAAAATGCTGAAAATAGACTAAAGTGGTTATTCAAGTTTGTTACTTCATTTGTTGGGGTCAATTAGAGGGAACAACGTCAAGTATTAGTACCACGGGGACATAAACTTTTTATCAAAAGGGCCCTCTGTCAAACTGCTCCATTTCATTAAATAAAACCAATTAGTTCCAATTACATCTCTTCATTAGGTGACGTTATCATTACATCTCCTAACAACTAGCGGCATTTGCCCAGTGCTAAGCTCGCACCCAAAATTAATATTAAAAGTTATATTTGTAATTACTTATAATTATTTTTTCGCTTTTTTATATTAAATTATTGAAAAATTAGTTCGACAGTCTTTGCAAACTTTTAAAAACAAAAGACTTAATATTTAAATTGAACAAAAAGTATTTAAAAATTGAACATAGATTTCTTTTGTCCTTACTTTAGACTTTCTTTTTACCTTCAAACCTTTACATGACATAAAGTCTCTTGTTTTTTGTTATTTGTTGAATTTTATTTAAATTTTAGATTTTGATAATTTCTTGAAATCCAACTTAGTTATAGCATATGTGTGATTAACAACATCCATTATGAACTATAACGTTTTCTTCCAAAAAGAAGTAAAAATAATTTTGTTCTAGAAACATCAGTTATATGCTACATTTATTCTAACTGAAATTTTGATGAGGTTACTTATAAAACAAAGATAACTTTTAAATAAAATTTTATACTTTACAATATTTGTAGATGTCAATTCATTTAAATTATACAAAGTAAGTTGAACATATGAAGAAAATTAATTCCTTTTCTCAATATAATTAAACTTTCCTTTTACTTTCTAAAGTTATGCAATGAGAAAATGACATTTTTTCCTTTTGTTAGTTTAAGTGGAACATTATTTTATAAAATGTATATTTTGATTATTTTCTCAAACACAAATGAAGCTTCAATGATGCATGATTCATTTAACCGTGTTTCACTATGCTAACAAACACTGCCTAACATTTTTTTACCCCCTCTCCCCCCCCCCCCCCCCCCCCCCCCGACCCCCGATATTACTACTGCTTGAAAAACTAAAAAATTATTTCATTAACTACATATTTTCAAAGATGTTCTCAACATTTTTAACTACTCCATCAAGTTTGGATTATAGTTTCTTTTTGTGTAATTTTTAAAGTGTAAATTATATTAAGAAATATATTCATGAACTCATGTCGCATAGTCAGAGGCGGAGGGAGGAAGGGTCAAGGGGGTTCATCCGAACCCCTTTCGGCGGAAAATTACACTGTTTATATATGGTTAATATTATTTTTTATGTATACATATTAGATGTTGAACCCCTTTGGCTTCTTTGTGTGTTTACTTTTTCATATTTGAAACCCCTCAATGAAAATCTTGGCTTCGCCACTGCATGCAGTACGGCTGAAATTGTTTTTTTGTAGATGAATGGAGTATAAGCTACAACATACGTCGTTCATTATGTTATCATTTTAGAAACTATGTAATATTTAAGTACACATGCATTTTAAAAAATAAAATATTAGAATATACCAAATAATATCCAAAAAAAGTTAATTTTGTTAAACATGAACGATATAGCTAATCAATGTACAAACCAACACAACACGGTGATGAAATGATTCAACTTTCAATATTGTTAACAAATAATTTAGATAAGAATAAACAAATTAGGTAACAATATCTAATTCAAACGAAGATCAATTTTATCTGTTAAATTTTTAAAGTTTCTCATTGGACAATTAAATTCAATTCTTGTGTGCAACACATGTTTAAATTAAGTTAACTGCAAATGTGGTGCATTTTCCCATTCAACTTACACGTACTGACCTTTTTTTTTTAATTGACATCATCACAGTTCACAATTTCTTGTAAGTGTTACAAGAGGAACTTGAAATTTTCTAAATTTATCAAAATTGAATGTGACACCCTAAGTAATAAAGAAATATAGTAGGAGTAAAAATGTGGCATATGAAAAAGTTAAAGTACATGTTACATCATCTTCAAAAAAGTTAGTCTAAATAATTTTGTATAACCAAAAAAGACTTGAAAAATCTTTATATAACACCTTATAATAGATGAAGTAATAAAAGATAAATATGGGGGCAAATTTGGAAGAAAGAACCTCTTAGTTGGTAAGCTTAGTTGTAATGTAACTAAAGTCCCCAACTAAGTAATACAAAAAGTTGGATTGGCCCTTATATAATATAGTAATATACTTAATCATGTGATACAATACATTATCTTATGTAGTAAGTTAGTATCCATAAAGCCATTAATAAAGTTACAGCATTAATTTTACCAAAAAACAAAATAAGAGCATAATTGCTTTATTTGTTATGCCAAAAAGAACACATTGTTTACTCTTAAAATGGATAACAATTGAATTTTTACGCGGTGCTAAGGATATGTGATTTAATTTAACACGATATTAGATTATACGACAAACAAGGAAGTAGAATAAAATATATAGATCTGACCGCGATGAATGCCGATCGGCCTCGGGTACTGAGAATCGAGGTCAACCCCTATGACCGGTTACTGAACAATGAGTAATAATGAGAAACTTAGGAAAGATGAACGAACTTTGATGATTATATTGCCTGCTTAGTACACGGTATATCTCTGTGTTGGGAAAAAACTGACTGAAAATAAATGGGGGCCTCCTCTTTATATAGTAGAGGAGTCCTAACCCTAGTACAATTCTAAATAAGGCATAGAATCTCCCAAATAACTGATGGCGCGATCGGTGCCGAAATATCCGGCTGGTGGCGGATATTTCGGTCTTCTCGTCATGGTGCCTAACCGCCTCTTAATCTTGCTTCAACGCCTCGTTCCAAGTCGAGCTTGGATCCCTGGTCCTGGTAGGATCAGTCTCATACCGACCGAGCATAAGTTTCATATCGAGAAACCTAGGATATCCAGAGCCTCGGTATTACCCGTATACAGATAGTCCCCCATTTCTCGAAGTAAAATATTGACTACGGGAAATGGATCCAGATAAAGCTAGTTGAGCTGTCCCTACCTACCTAGGATAAAACATCCTTTCAAACTTTTAGCACTCTGCCTGATGTCGGCTCATCATTATTTCGGCCGCCTAAATTTTCTTGGGAAGCCACCCCTTGTCAGAGTCCTTGATCCGCTACAAAAACCCTTTGGACTCTCCCCTATATAAAGCTCATATACCTTCCTTTTTCCATTCAACTCCATTCTCTAAACCTAAAACTGTTTCTCCAAAAACCTTACTGTGATTTCTCACCAAGTTTTATATCCTTCCCGAGTTTTGAATCTTCTTCCACTAAGACATGATCTTCCCTTATTTGGCTTTGTACGTCAATCACGGCCATGGCTTCTCTTCCGTTGTTAACACAAGGTGAAGACCATTCTGCGTCCCCTCCCCACTCACCGCCTTTGTTGCCGACAGAGGCCACCGGCCCTGATGAGGAGTTAGAATTTCTTGTGGCGGATATTCTTCCGCCGGGTTTCAAATATGCGAATGACTGCAAAGTATCTTATCACCTCGACTATGTGGAAAAGTTTGAGTTATGCATTGATGATGTTACCATTTCCGTGGTAAGAGAGGATTGCAACTTTGGCGCGGATGTTGATGTTCGTTCTGTTGAAAGTGGGATGAAGATGAATCATTACGTCATTGGTTACTAGATGGTCTACTCCTATCACTTTTCCATCGTGTTCTCTCTCCCCGTACCTCGGGTGATCGAGGACTTCTGCAGTCATTACCGTGTGTGTATCGGCTAGCTCGCTCCGCAGATTTGGAGGCTCGTGTACTGCATCGAAATGTTGGCTAATATAGCTGGGATTCCCTTCACCCTCGACCATCTGCTACATATATAAGTACCTCGGGTAATCCGAGGTGGGATAATTCACCTACTTCCTCTAGGAAATCGGGGCCTCATAAACCATGAAGATGATTACGACAGGGGATGGCTCCACCAGTTAGTGATGATACGTACAGCTCAACTTCACCGCCCATCATTCGATGATTTCTCGGAGATGTGGAACCTTGCTCCGAATCCGATCAAGCCTGAGTTCATCGTCACTATCTTTGAATGGGTAGTTGCGCTTTTAGGAGCTTCTCGTAGCGTGGGCCGTTCCTGGAGGAGGATGGCGCACGAAGGGTGGAAAGGCAGAAGCCACGATAATTCCCAATCTGCTCATACAATTTTCATTTTTCAGTATCGTATTTTAACTTCAACTCTTCAATTTTTAGGGCTTCCAACAAGAAAATCTTCGAAAGGGAAAACCATTGTTGACGAGGGTGCTGAGCCACTGTGAGCACCTCGGTTAGGACATCCCGTCACCGAGCCACTGTGAGCACCACGGTTAGGACATCCCGTCGCCGAGCCACTGTGAGCACCTCGGTTATTCACTCAGGGATTGGTTCTCGGGTCAGAACACGCCATATCATGGAGACTCGACAGGAAATACCTTGGGAGGGACCCACACCGACTGTAGTTATCGATGAGGAAGATCTGCCAGAGCCAAGTATCCCTGGTTCGTCTGATCCCGAGGATAATCTCGGGATCGCTTAGACGGTGTTACATGTCGTTGCTGCGCCCGAAGGTATAGGCCGGAGTTCTCAAACTTTGGCTCACTATACCGGCTTGGGGGTTATTTTGTTTTTATTCTAAGTCTAGGGTCGTAAAGTAGGGCTTTTTTCTTTTCCCCTTTGCTGAACTGATGTATCTGATAAAAATTGGGATTTTGCCTTATGGAGTAAATTAATAGAACTTTGTTGGTTGGTTTCATACCGGGTTCTCCTGAATGCATTCCACTTGAATCTCCTGTTTGAATTTGCGCTTTATGTTTGTGAAATGTCCAAAATCGAAATGTTTAGGCCATGTGCGAGAAATCGAAATGCCTTGATCGCGATCCCCGTTTGTCATGATCGAGGTGGGATATACCCGACCCTGCCCGATCTTGATTGTAATAATGCCAATGCTCGTTCTTGGCCGTGTTGAAACCTTGGTTACAGGATCTTTGATCCATAAAAAGAGTGTTAAATGACTTAACCGGGAACCAAAAACGGCTATGGCTTCGTCCTCCTTGGTCCTTGAATGCATTTGTAGCCTGGTTCGATTCCTTCTCCCATACGCTTCTTATGAATGGATAGGATCAAAGTCCTATCCGTCATGTCGCTCTGACACCAGCCACGCATCGTAATCCGGTTGGGTGGAGGTTCGGTTGCAGAATGCCAAATGTCTCGACCCCCGCCTATAAAAGATAACCTTTCCCTTTCACTTTTTCACTTTCTAAATTTTCACCAAGAAAATTTTTACCCTCGTGCACTTGAATACGCAAATCTTCATACCCACACACTCATACATTCATATCTTCATCACTTGTTCTTCATCAAATCTTCAAACCTTCATACAAATCTTCATACCTTGCTATTCCCATAACCATGAATAAATCCTCCAGAACAAAAGCCGGTGAGACTTCCTCAACCCCAAAACCGGAGTCAGTATTGTCGGATTTTATCCCTCAAGATTATGTGACCATCAGGGACTTCAAAGTTGAGAAACCTTCTCAACAAGGGGACCGGGGTGCTGACATATCAGATTATTTATGCACGATACTCCCGAGCAAACTTGAACGGTTCAAGGAAGACTGTGGTTGGAAGGATACGGAGGTCGTTATTCCCGACCAAACCAAAGCTATTACAACCCATGTAGAGGGGTATTTGAGCATTTATACCTACTCCTTTATATTTAGTCTATTCGATCCTGTGATCGTGGAATTTTGTAAACGATATTGAGATCTGCCTTGGACAGATCCATCCTTCATTTTGGAGGATCGTTGTACTCCTTCGTTACTTTGCATCAAACGTGAATATTCCTCTCACGGTCAATCATCTCCTCTGACTGTACAGTCCCCAGGTATTTCGGAGAGGTATGATTAAGCTCACTAAACAAGCCAGAAAAACTCCCTTCTCCAGCCTCGATGAAGATAGGGAACGAGGCTGGCAGGGAAGATTTGTCCGAGTCAGAACTAAGGATCTGATTCCTGCTAACCAGTTGCCATTTCCCGAGAAATGGAACCCAACCCGTAAGTAGTTTTTACTTCGGTACAACTTGGTCATATTCCTGAACTCTGATTTATACTAACTCTTAACTTTGTTTATATGTTCATAGTAATTGCTCGAACCCTTAATGTGGTTCTCAATATTGATGAATGGATCAGGAAGATCTGTTCCCAGCTCACCTACACCGACCACAACTGGCGAATGTTATCCTGGTCCCGATGGGAGGCCGAGAATCATGGTATGTTCCGGGAAGTTGCCCTACATTTTTATGTATTATGCTATAACTGGTAGGTTTAACCCATTCTTCTTCCCTTACAGGTCTTTCAAAGGTTAACCATATTCGGGAGCAAGACGATGAGGAGGCCTCGGCCGATGAAGCTGGCTATGAGGCCTCCAGTCAGGGATATCCCTATGAACCATTCGCCCAGCTTCATACCCAGGGAGAGGCCGCCGAGGGAAATAAGGCCGAGAGGAGGAAAAGACGGTCCTCTGAATCTTCAGCCGCTCCTTCAGACACCAAAAAAAGAATGAGGCTTATCATTAGGGTGCCTTCTAAAGACGATGTTCGGGAAAGGGTTCTGGATGTTGACGCTATTGACTCACTCAAAAATCATTCTGATGATGAGGATCAGGTGCCGACCAGGAATCGGTCTTCCAAAGAAGATCAGCCAAGAGCTGAAAAGCACTACTGAAACCACTCCACCTTTGGTGGAAAGTTCAACCCAAAAGTCAGTGGGCTCGGATATCGATACCCTGAGACCGACGAGTGCGAAAACCTTTGGGTCGAATAGCGAAGGATTCAGTGATACTGCTGTCGATCCCCTACCCCGAAGGGGTTCGGAGAAATATACCGCTGCAGCCGCTAGGTTGAGGGAAACATCTTCCGCATCGGGCTTGAAGGTACCTTACAATCCACCTTTATATGGTAAAGGTTCTGTTCTTATTATTGAAGTTGTGGCTTCGGCTGAAACCGTTATTTGCATACAGGATTTGCCGCCCCCACTGGTGGATATTTCATCCGGCAGTCCCAGGTGTAAAGACAAGATGGCCGAAGGGTCGACGGGTCCGGAGGAGAAGGATGATACCCCGGCTGTGGGGTGTTCGGGATTCGAGCATTTATCTATCCCTGTCGCCAATTGTTTTGGGGTCAACTCCGGCCCGAGATTGGAGAAAACTTTTTCGGCACCCAATACAGATCCGAATCAACAAAGGTTGGTGAATTTTATGGTACCGGACGATATGAATATGCTATCAAGGCCGATCGGGGTGTCTAGTTATTTGTACCCTCTGGTGACCGAAGATGATCGGAGGAAGATAAGGAAGGTCAGCGAGTCTTGTCTTTTCAATGAGGCTCAACATGCTTTGAACCGAGTATGTATTGTTCCTTTGATTTGTTCTTATTTATTATACTTAGCCTTATTTATGTGTCCCATCTTAACTATCGCTTTCTCTTTTCTTTCAGGATTCCGTGCTTTATCACGTAAGTTTCCACCCAATGAGGGTGGGGGCGGACCGCCTTAAGGAGCAGCTCGAGAAAAAGACTTAGGAAGCGGATGAACTCAAAGATCTCTATCGATAAAAGCTGGAGTACATTTCGTGCCTGCCCGACCCCACGGTCCTTTAGTCAGACCTGGCAGTGACCCGAAATGAAGCCGCTGAGGCCAAACGGGAACACGACCAATTAGCAGAGAAGGTAAGGGCTTTCGAAGTTCGTAATAGGCTGCTAGCAGCTGATGCTAACACCATTCCTTCTCAGGCTCGGGACTATGTGACCTAGATAGACCGACTTCGAGCAGAGCTCGACGAGATGAAACCCGAACTTGAGGTCTATAAAGGAAAGATGACCCGTGCTGCTGCCCAGCGGGAGACTCTCGAAGAGCAGCTCCGTGTGATGACAGGTCAAGCTGACGAATTGCGTTCGAAACTTGCTTTGGTAGAGTCGGAACGCGATAGCCTCAATCGTGATATTGTCAATCTGATGATTAAACATAATGAGGCCCTGGGCCATATCTCGAGCTTCGATAGTATGTTGGTTTAGTACAGAGCTGATATGACCGCTGCCGAGAAGGTTAGCGATCTTCGAGCCGAGTACATGCGGTGTTTATCCCGAAGAGATTCAGGCCACCGGAGTGGATTTATCAGATCTAATCGAGGAGGCTAAGAAGCTCGAGGCGGAGGCGAAGGCCGTGTTTGATCCTAAGGAGTCAGATAGTGACCTCGAATCAGCTGAGGGTGATGCCGAGGGCGCAGGCGAAAATTAGGCTTAGGAGCCTTAAATTTCTTTTTGTCTTTTTGGACTCAAAGCCATCTGTCTGAGCCTCTGTAAATCCTTGACTTATAAAAGAATATTTTTGCTCAGCTAATTCATCATGTTCATTACCATGTATTTTGCGTTTAAGAATTAAAATATTTATTGGCTCGGTTCGATGTTTGTCCAATATGCGCCATTGCCTTAACATGTATCACAGTTTTAGCAAAAGTAAATTTAAAGTGACAGTGACTCGTTCTTGAGTGTGTGTGGTATGTGAATGGCCTTGTTTGCGAACTTAGACGTCTCTGAGTCGCACAACGTGGTCGTTTTTAGACCACAGTATTTAACTGTTTAGATCGTAGTCTTTCATCGTTCAGACCGTAGTTTTTTATGCTAATGCATTTCGTATATTTGGGGGTCCGGTTCGATGACATGCAACATTAGGTATTTTGAGGAGTTTTCTCATTTTTCTTGATGGGGCAGGAAACAAATTTACAATAGTTGTCGTGGCAAGAACAAGCTAATCGGACACGATTCAATCGATCGTTTGGTCCTCTTACATCAAATCCTATCATTTAAGCCTTGGCTTTACATAGTTATCGATTAACCCCGGGTATGATAGTCCCTTAGTACTTGAGTTCGAAGTGTGAGAGCTCGGGTATATTGACCCGATATGGGCAGTCTTCAGTTCCCGATTCTTGACTGGTCTTCTATACTTTAGTAGCACACTATACGGCGCTGCCTCATTAAAAACCTTGCCGGAAACCCACTTCGGGATAAAACCGATCGAAGGGAAAAAGAGTGCAGCACGTGCTTTCAGTCCTAAGTCTATGACTTCTCGGCTCCTATTGGGCTGCTTCCGATGTCTACTTCTATGTATGCCTGCATGTTTAAACCAAAGGGAACAAAAAATAAAAGTTTACTCGTACCTTTAATAATATTATCGTTTTAGGTGTGCCACGTTCAAGTTGTTTGGAAGCTGTATTCATTTCCATTCTCGAGCTGATAGGAACCTTTCCCGATTATGCCGGTGACTGTGTATGGCCCTTCCCAGTTCGAGCCCAATTTTCCTTCGTTGGGGTTCTTGGTGTGAAGTGTGACCTTCCTCAAGACCAATTCCCCAACCGGAAAGTGCCTAAGGTTAGCCCTTCGGTTATAATATCTTTGCATCCTTTGCTTTTGGGCTGCTAACCGGACGTAGGTAGCGTCTCTCTTTTCGTCTACGAGATTCAGACTAGCCGACATAGCTTCGTGGTTAGAGTCTTCAGTAGCATGTTGAAATCTTAAACTTGGTTCACCGACCTTGACAGGTATTAGAGCCTCAGTTCCATATACCAGGGAGAATGGTGTTTTCCCGGTACTCGATCTCACCGTAGTGCGATAGGCCCATAAGACCTCGGATAAAATCTCCTTCCATTGGTGTTTAGAGTCGGTCAGCCTTTTCTTTAAGTTCTGCAATATAATTTTGTTTGTTGACTCAGCTTGGCCATTCGCGCTCGGGTGGTACGGAGTGGACAAGATCTTTTTGATCTTGTAATCTACGAAGAACTTTCTAACTTTTCTCCCTATGAACTGCTTCCCGTTATCACATGCAATTTCCGCGGGTACCCCGAATCGATAGATTATATGGTCATAAATGAAGTCAATGACTTCCTTTTCCCTAACTCTTTCAAGTGCCTGTGCTTCAACCCATTTAGAAAAATAATCAGTTATAAGTAAAATAAAATGTGCCTCACCTGGGGCCCAGGGCAAAGGCCTTACAATGTCCATTCTCCATTTCATGAATGACCATGGAGAAAGGACCCGATGAAACTCTCCCCCCGGTTGATGTATCAACGGGGCGTGCCTTTGGCATTCGTTGCATTTTTGAACTAAGGTTTTGGCGTCTTTCTCCATCTCGTTCCAGTAGTAACCCGCCCTGATCAGCTTGCGGACCAGTATGTCGACTACCGAGTGGTTTCCACAAATCCCCTCGTGAATTTCCCTCATAGCATAGTCGATTTCCTGTGGCCCTAAACATCTTGCCAAAGGACCGTAGAACGACCTTCGGTATAGCTGGCCGTCGACCGAACAAAATCTGGCTGCTTTGGTTCGAAGGGCCCTCGAGTCTTTGGCATTGGGTGGTTGCTTCCCTGTTTGAAGATAGTTTATGTATTGGTTTCTCCAATCCCAAGTGAAGCTGGTTCAATTTATCTCAGCGTGGCCGGTCTCGATGATGGAACTCATTAGCTGTACCACAGCGCCGGAATTAAACCCTTCCGATTCTACCGACAATCCCAGGTTTGCCAGAGCATCGACCTCGTTATTTTGGTCCCGAGGCACGTGTTCGAATGTCCATTCCTTGAATCTACGAAGGACCACCTGTAGTTTTTCTACATATCTCCGCATTCGGTCGTCTTTGACCTCGAATGTGTCGTTCAATTATTTGACCACCAGGAGGGAATCGCATTTGGCCTCAATAATTTCGGCTTCCAAGCTCTTTGCTAGTTCTAGACCTGCAATCATAGCCTTGTTTTCGGCATCATTGTTAGTCAAATGAACATATCTAAATAGATTGTCTTATTATGTCACCAGTTGGTGGTTTGAGAACGATCCTAACCCGGACCCCTTCATATTGGAAGCGCCGTTCGTGTATAAGGTCCAGACACCAGAACTAGTTCCCGAAGCGAGGAGTAGTTCTTTATCGACTTCGGGGATCATGGCCGGCGTGAAGTCGGCCGCAAAGTCTGCTAGTATTTGGGATTTAATAGCTGTCCGGGGTCTATATTCAATATTATATCAGCTAATCTTGATAGCCCATTTTGCTAACAGGCCCGAGAGTTCAAGTTTATGCATGATATTCCTCAACGGGTATGATTTTACGACACATATAGGATGGCATTGAAAGTAAGGTTTTAACTTTCTAGATACACTCAATAAAGCTAATGCAAGTTTTTCTAAGTGCGGGTATCAGGTTTCAGCATCACCTAGGGTCCTATGCATCACCTAGGGTCCTACTCACATAGTAAACTGGGTATTGTGTACCTTCTTCTTCTCGAACCAGGACACCACTTACCGTTATCTCGGACACCGCCAAGTATAGATATAATTGCTCATTCGCCTTTGGTGGGTGTAGCAAAGGTGGGCTCGACAAGTACTTCTTGAGTTCCGTTAAGGCCTTCAGGCACTCGAGTGTCCAGGCGAAATCGATTTTTTTCTTTAGCAATGAGAAGAACTTATGGCTCTTGTCCTAGGATCTGGAAATAAATCGGCTCAGGGCAGCTATGCGGCCGGTCAACCTTTGCACCCCTTTGATGTCGTTTACCGTGGTGATATCTTCAATTGCCTTTATCTTGTCCGGGTTAATCTCAATCCCCCGATTCGATACCATAAATCCAAGAAACTTACCCGAACCGGCGCCGAAGGCACACTTTTCTGAGTTCAGCTTTATGTTGTACTTTCTTAATATGTCGAAAGTTTCCTCATCTTTGACGAACGCATGCTTGACCTCGGGTTGCGGCTTTCGCTTTTGTTTGACTGGAAGGAAACTTAGGTCTAGAATCAACTTGTGTGTTGTCACTTCCGGTGGGATACCTGTCATGTCTAAATGGGACCAGGAAAAGCAATCGAAGTAATTTTTAAGAAATTCAATAAAAAAAAATCTGAGTTCGGGGGTTAACCCCGTGCCCAGGTATACCTTCATGTCCGACAGATGAACGAACAGTATGACTTGCTCGAGTTCTTCGACTGTGGATTTGGTAGCATCTGAATCATCGAGTACCACAAAGGACCTCGGAACTCCGAAATCTAGCTCTTCATCTGGTGTGTTCCTATCCCGATCTTCGGAGGACCCGGGATCGGAACCTGTGATTTCTATTTGGCACTTTCCCTTTTGTTCAATACTGGCATATTTGCCGTCGTAACCGCTTCTTCGACCGCGAACATCTCCTTTGCGGCCTGTTGCTCACCATGAACTGTTTTTATCCTTTCTGAGGTCGGAAACTTCAACGCTTGGTGCACAGTTGAGGAGACCGCTTTCATAAGGTGAATCCATGGTCTTCCCAACAATGCATTGTATCCCATATCTCCCTCTATCACATAAAATTTGATCTGCTGCGTGGTTCCGACAGTGTTGATCGGCAAGGTGATCTCTCCCTTCGTCGTTTTCGCAGGCCATGTTGAATCCGTTGAGGACTCGGACGGCTGGCACGATATGATCTAGTAGTCCCAGCTGCTCGATGACTCTCCATCGGATGATATTAGCCGAGTTACCTGGATCAATCAACACACGTTTAATTCCAAATTTATTAACAAGGACAGATAATACCAGTGCATCTTTGTGAGGCTGAACAATGCCTTCCATGTCTTCGTCATTGAACGAGATATGATCGTCGAGATCATAATTCTGAATACACTTTTCTCTCGTTATGGAAACTTTGGCGCGTTTCATTACCGGCCCCTGGAGAATGTCCGTTCCTCCCATAATCATGTGGATCACTTGCTGAGGCCTTTTTGGTCTATCTTGCTTGTTGGCGTCCACGTTCTTTAAGTGAGTTTTGGCTCGTTCACTTAAGAACTCTCGAAGGTGGCCTAAATTAAATAGACCAGCTACCTCCTCTCTTAACTGTCGGCAATCTTCAGTTCAATGACCGTAGGTGTGATGGTATTTACAAATCAGGCTCTTATCCCGTTTTTCAGGATCAGATTGGATTGGCCTTAGGTGTCTTATTTCCTGTTGCGGATAACGGCCGCTACTATGGTCGTTACATCGACGCAGAAATTATACTCGGACAATTTTGGGATTTCTTTATTCCCCGAGGATCTATCGACAACATTTTTGTTCATCAATCCACGATTATTTAGGCCGCGATCGCTCCTCCTATCATTCTTGCTCGGTTCGCTGTTGCTCCCGTTACCCCTTCGATCAGGTGGATAAGGCAGATACCTATCATATGACAGTCTCGACTCTCGATCTGTCATTCTCCTTGATTGATCATTCCCTTTACTAGGGCGCCATGACATCGAAAAGGCTCTCAAATCTTATCATCTTCAACCGTGATCTTCGATTGATACCTGTCGTGTACATCAGCCCAAGCGATTACCGGGTACTCTACCAGATTTTGCTTTAGCTCCAAAGATGTAATCGAGCTTCTTGAATTGAGCCCCTGTGTAAAAGCTTGAACGGCCTAGTCATTAGTGACCGGGGTAAGTCCATACGCTCCATTTGAAACCAGGCCAAAAACTCGCGGAGGGTTTCATCATCTCACTGCTTAACGTTGAACAAAAGCATCCGCAAGCATGGCAAAAGAGTCAATCGAATGTTCAGGCAAGTTGTGATACCATATCATTGCTCCCTTGGACAGGGTTTCGCCGAAATTCTTAAGCATCACCTTTCACGACCCGACTAAGGGCCATGATGGGTACCCGGCGATGACCACCGAGCACCACTCATTCTATTACTCATCATACTCATCATGCATTCATTCATTATCCTCATACTTCTAATCATAGGAAAACCATTTTCATTTTGAAACATATTTACCTTTAAATACATAAGCCCTTCGGCTTTCAAAATAGTATATATGCAATAAGGAAATCGTGAGACCATACTACCCACATATACGTATCTACGAGCCTCTACTAGAGTACTAGACATCTGGATGGGACAGGACCCCGTCGTGCCCAAAACATATATATACACAAAATAATAAATCATTGGCACCTTCGGAACAATGGAGTGCTCTCAAAGGCTGCTGATAGCTCCTACGAATCTGGATCACCTCTGTTATACCCCATTTAAACGGGTTAAAGTAGGAGTACAACATATTGGTGATCCCTAATTGTTTATTTTAAGGAGTTGTCACCTAATTAGTTTAACAGTGAATTAGGACACCTAAACATTAGCTAAGGCAAAGTCAAACTAAACCTCTATTAATGGTCTGCTTAATCAGTGTGATTCTAGGTAAGGGTTCTAGATTATCCTAAAGGGAAAGGATTAGGCATCCTTTAGAATCCGTTAACTACGGTTATCCGGTCAAACTGAGGTTAATTAATTAAGGCTAAAGATGCAAATGTAGCATTTAAATTTTAAGAAAATGGCTTGTAAATGTGGCTAAGGTTTTAAAGGAGAATATAATAAGGCTATTTAAAATAAGACTTATAAATGTCACTAAGGCTTTAAATAAAGATACTATTTAAAATAAAACTTATGGAACAATTTGCATAAAAGGAGACTTCAAATGCTATTTAAAATAAATTTATAAATATTGCTAAAGCTTTAAATAAAAATTCTATTCAAAATAAGACTTATAAATGTTGCCAAGGCTTTAAATAATAATGTTATTTAAAATAAGATTTGCAAAATATAATAATTACATATAAGTAGAAGGAAATGCGGGTTTGTGCGACGTTTTAATAAATATTTGAAACAACTCAAATGACGAGGTATTGACTGATTTTTTTGCAGTTTAGGAATATAGACAAGATATGAGCTTTCTTTTCCTTTTTATTATCTTTTATTAACTATGCTTAATTAAAGATGCATGATTAAATCAAACTTGCAATACTTAAATTCATATATATTTTTTGCATATCTACGGTATTCAAATATCTAAAATGATAAAGAAACAAAAAGTAATTCTCTAATTCAAAGCACGTATTCTCGTTATTGAAAATCGATGATTCTAGTAAAGATAAGTATTATAAATAACGTAAATAATTTTAAGATAAATATTATAGATAACATAAATGATTTTAACGTAAAATGAAGCTCATGGAATTAACTATTAGTTTCCCCTTTAAATTAACTACCCGTTATTTCTAAAACTACCCATACTAATCCTCCTATAATTCATCTAAGCTAAGTAAAACAAAAATAAGATGAAGTGTTAGTCAAACAATCAAATACACAAAGATAATAAAATGGCGGAAATATAAAGAAGTTCGAATGGGCTTGGCCCATTTGGGACGCTGTTGTCGTTGCTGCTGTTATGGGCCTCGGCCCAGATTTTTTTATTATTATTTATTTTTGCTGCGGGTGGGCTTACTCGAGAGAGAGGTAATGTTGGGCTTTATCCCAACACTGAATGCGGCGGAAGACGAGTCCCTCGGACTAGTATGCGATGGTCATGCATAAAAAAAAAATGAAAGGAAAAGGATTACTGTATAATCAACAAATAAGGCTATATATAATGCAAGATTCAAAACAAGCAAATTAGCGACTTGCATACATACTATGTATATTCGAGTGTACACCGTGTATACATTCATAAAGAGGCTTAGAGGGTTAATATCGGAAAGCTTTTGCCCTCGTCTTCCCGAGGTTGCACAGGTTCCAAGGGATTTCGTGAATCCCAGGCATGGCTAACACCGGGGAGGGTTCAAGCTTAATCCATAATGACCAACTAACCTCCCCACTAATGTATTTTCATGAATATACCTCAAACATACATAGGTGTTGACACCCAATTTTGTCCCTCCTTTATTTAATTTTATTTACTCGGGTTTTTAAATTTACTGACGAGCTAAATACTTTATTTTCACTATTTTATATTTATTGCTACTACTATTAATATCGCTACTTTTATTTTCAACATTCACGGGCATTACTTTATCACTAATTTTTATAGCTCGTCATCATTTTATTTTCGGATTTTTGGACTCGTTAAATTAATTACAAGACAACACTTTGTTAAATCCTTATCTACATATTAAGTATTAACTGTCTTCATATAGTATAAATTATACTAATTATTAAATTAGAAGCCCACACTCTAACTAATTCGGCCAGCCCAACACAAAAGGAGCAGCCCACGTTTATTTAATCTCATCCATACCCGACCAACCCAACTAAAATACCCAATAGATCAACAATTTTCAGCCAAATTATTATCCCATTACCCATTTCACTACTCAAACGGACCAGCCCACATTATTCCCGGTCCAGCCCACATCCTAAATTACCGACCCGACCCAAATGTTTTTCCTAAACCCTAATCCCTAATCCCTTTTCTTTTTCTCTTCTTCACCACAGCCGCCTACCCCCCTCTCTCTCTCTCTCTCTCTCTCTCTCTCTCTCTCTCTCTCTCTCTCTCTCTCACCCTCCGTCACTTTCCTCCCACGCTCCCCACGCTCTCTCCCACTCACTGCGGTCCCCCACGCCTCTGTCTCCCCATCCCTCTCTGTCCCCCGCTCCTTCGTTTCTCTCTCATACGCTCCTCTCTCTCTCCTCACTCTATAAAGGGAGGGATTTTCAGTATTTTGAAGGGGGGATTTTCAGATTTTTGGAGGATTTTTTCAGTTTTGAGGGACACAACATATTCCAAACTTAATTTTCCTTTTCCGGTGAACTTTATCCGCGACCAACAATTACTCTATTTTCATTTTTTCGTTTTGAAACTTTAGTTACTTTAATCGGGTTCGGGTTCGTTCGAGTTCGAGTTCGAGCATAAATCTGAGACCTCGATGCCCCATTTCACTGTACATGCAAAAGGTCAGCAATCCCCTATTCTATTTTTATATTATTGCATCTTTATGTTCCTCTGAATGTTTTTAGTGTTTTATCTGTTTTAATTCGGTTTTTTCTATGTCTATTTTGTTACCTGTCTAGTTTAGTTCTCATGTTTCAGGATGAGGTTTATCCTCTGTTCAGTTTAATTATAACGTTTCTAATTTAGTTAATAGTGCTTAATGTGGTATCTATGTCCTGTTTAGCCTGGGTTATCATGTTTAATTTGTTAATTCAGTTACTAATATGATTAGGTAATTTGTCCGTAAGACAGTCGATTTTAACGGGTATTATGTGTTGCCCAGTGTTGGTTCCTTGATAAATGATTTAGTTTAAACAGGATGATTAACTTAAATTTTGAATTTGGTTCCTATAGAAGGATGGAAGGTTATGCAAACAGAGTTCATGAAGTGATAGTCGAATATTAGGTATAATTACCATTGTTCCTTCTTGTTGTTAGAAGATGGTAAAAAAATAGTCTAGCAGGGAGTTAAGACTGACATTATATATTGAATATAGAAACTGTTATCTCCCCTTATATGATTTTATGGTTTGGCATGTTGATAAGTTCTCGTTCTTATGAAAAGAGTTAAAGTCTAGATTCAAAATCAAAAGCCTGTTCTAGGTTCAAAAATGGAAACTGTTAACTTAAAAAATATGGTGTGTATATGTGAACTGTATCAAATAAAGTGTGATGAATCAGTCTTCTATGTTTGAAACAAATATCATTTTGCTTTTGTGTTGTATGCAAGTCCTGTGATAATATATATTTTTTTCATTCGGTATTACTTCATATGACCTCTGTCGAGTTCGAAAGGGATAAGCTGGTCATTAGTTTGTTAACTTATGATTATACCTGTTTGGATTTGGGTGAGCTTATGTAAAGTATAAAGGGTATGTTATTTATACTCCTGCATTAGCATACTGCCCATTAGGAATCTGTCTACTTGTGTAAGTGATTAGCTTGATTACATTGTGCTGGTTTGGGATATCTTGTTTAGTTAGAGCTGCTGAGAACACTTAGGCAGCATGCTTGATGATGTATCCTGACTCAACCCTTGCATTGTTTTTTAAAACATCTTACTCTACCTACATTCTATGTGTATTACCTTTAATGTCATTATCCATATCTCATGTCTTCATTCACCAAGCTCCTATTTCCTGTTAACAAGATCATGTCCCATGCTCATTGTATTATTATCTGGGCTGCTTAAGTGTATGATATCTCTCTGGTAACCTCATCATCAATCCTGTCCACCTAAAACATTTCTCTTGTGGTATATCATGATTTTGTTGCTCCCTCTATTTGACTCATATGGGATCATACGTGTATACAGTAGCATTGGACTTAGGCTTATGTGTTAACTAGTACCTGGAGAGGTTGTTTGACTGTCTAGATTCTGTACTTAAGACCCATCCATGTTAGTTTTGCACAGTTGGTTTCCCTCTTTGGAATCCTATGGGGTCGTATTTCAATCTAGACATATTTATTGATTGTGAGCATTCACTTTATACTTGTTTTACTTTTTTATCTCATGGACTTTGCATTGTTATTGTAACTCAGCTCTTCTTTCTTTTTCTTAGTTTCAATTCTGTTCAGTTGATTCTGTGTGCCTACTAATGCCTAAATCTTTGAATGTTCAAGTCCGCAATAGTTCCTTCTTGCACTTAGCTGCCATCTCATGAAAATTAATTCGAAACACTGATTGCAAATTGGTTTGAAATCTCACATGTATTCTTGATAAATGGCCACTCATTTAATCATCAGAACCCAATGCTTGCTGTCTGTTTGGTTACATTTATGCTCCAAATGCCCATGTTGATTTATCTTCGTATATTCCCTATCTAATTTTCTGTTTGTGGTATGATATACCTCGAAGTATACATAGTGTATGAACCTTAGTATACACCAGGTGTATACAAGGGTCGCATATCAGTGTATACCTTTCAGGCATACCAGGTATACTCTGAATATTGTGCATATATCAATCATTGCGTATGACTGAACTCTACACACGTCTAATGCACAATAGATGTTATACGGTTTGATTCATCTATGTTTGGTCATTGCCTTGTTTATATGCAGTGTGTGGTGGCTGAATTGTGTACACATGAGATATACCTGAATATACACAATAATATACATAATCTACTGATTTGTTGTAAGTTATATTTTACACGTTTTAACCTCGTTCACTGATTATATACTAATCCTTTTCTTTCCATTTTTTTATGCATGAACATCGCATACAAGTCCGAGGGGACTCGTCTCCTTCCGCATTTGGCGTTGGGCTAAAAAGCCCAACGTAACTCCTCTCTACGTCCAGCCTTCTGTCCACAGCGAAAAAATGGAAAACATAAATTCTGGGCCAAAGCCCAATAGGCAAGACAACAGCAGCAACATATAAAAAATTGTTATTGGGTCGAAGCCCAATAGTGGCCAGATCCGCAACAGTCCAGGAAAATGGGCAGAGCCCATTTAATTTCATTTCAGTCTCTATTTTGTTTTGTGCATTTAACTTGTATTATTTGACTAACCCGTTACTTTGTTTGTTTTCCTAACTTAGATGAATTCTAGTAAAATTAGTGGGTTAGCTTTAGCATATTGGGTAGTAAATTCCACAAACTATATTCACTTCTATTTATGTTCCAAACTATTTATAGTATCCATAACATTTATTTGAATGATTGATTTTTCAAATTAGCACGACCACATCGAGCTAAAAGAATCAAGATTTACTCTTTTTATCTTAGAACACTTGAAATACATATTTGTTAAAACATTAATATTAATCTTGCAATAACTTTACAAATACATTTTAATTTGCTAGTTGGCGTAATTCATATTCCGAATACATATGAACATTACTCATCCCGTTTCTTTTGGTTTATTTATAACTAAACTCTTCTTATTCAATCACTACGTTTCTACAAGTTTTACTTTAAACAACATTTTACTTCTATCTATAACTTTAGCAATACTTTCAAGATATTTTCTTAAATATTTAAAAATACTATATTTACACTTAAGTCTAACTAATCATAAGTCCGGTCGGTTAACCATTGTTAATGGGTCTTAAAGGGTGCCTAATACCTTCCCTTTAGACTAATTGAACCCTTACCTAGAATCTTAAGTTTCGCAGACCTTAAACAGAGTTAACTTTAAACATAACTTTAATAAACTTTAGGTGTCCTAATTCACCATAAATAATTAGGTGGCGACTCTTTAAAATAAACAATAAATAGGAATCACCAATATGTTGTACTCTAATTTAACCCGGTTAAAATGGGGTATGACAATAGGTATACAACTTCCCTACTTCAACAGCATTAAAGTATTTATAACATACTAAGGCACACAATTTGCACAGCAGTGGCAGTGTACATCGCAAGAAAAACTACACAATATACTAAGGCGAACAGTATCTATATAGCAATAGCAGTGAACTTCACAAAACTAACTAATTGCAACATATGCTAAGGCACAGAAATCTGCATAGCAGTGGCAGTGAACTTCACAAAATTAACTAGAGAACATGCTAAGACAACGGAATCGGCAAAGCAGATGCAATGGACTTCACAAAACTGATCACAAAAACATGCTTAAGACACAAAATCTGCGTAGCAATGGCAGTAACAAGGGTCTACAGATTATGGGTGATTCATGAATCACATAATACCCCACATGAGCATACACAGCGAGAAGCGAGGCGGGATTCTAAGTCCCTTGGATAATCAGTCGCACAAAGTTAAGCAAAGATGAAACTAAATTGTATTCATCTGCAGTAGAATCAGCAAGTTCGATGTTTCAAGCAGCCTTAATCATGTATGGCGAGACACTCAAACTAGGTCACATTTTCCTGACTTTAAAACAAGGCAAGCACTTAACCTATAAGACTCAGAATAGGTAATATAGGAAAAACATGGGCAAGTTTGCAAAGAAAGTACAGGCGAGACTATTTACAGGTGAAAGCAAAACTGAATGCATGTTGATCTCAAAATGGCAATGCTAGCATGACAGGAATAGAATGAACAGTTTGACCCAGTTCAGGATAAGTCTGGGCCAGCATAAAGTATACAGGAAAGTACAAGGTTCCAAGGGTCACATAAAGGCGAGAAAAGGTTATGTGCAAGTATGCAAGTGTCATTCTCATAGGAAACAGGCAGGATATAATGAGATGGGGGGGGGGGGGGTTCTAAATGATATGAAACACACAAGAATAGGATTAATGCTTTGTTCGGCAAATAGTAAGCAGATAGATGATCAACAGAAAAAGGGAACAAATTCAAGAGATATGTGGAGTTTTAGTGAGAATATAGAGAATGACAGATTCTTTCTAAGATTATGAGTTCAACTTTAAGATAGATTCTTTCTAAGATTATGAGTTCAACTTTAAGCTGGTATGGACATGCTTCGAATATTAATATTAGTTTGCGTATTAGTCTGAATGAAAGGGGGATTGAATATCCTAGCCATGCTATTAGAACCAAAAGACCCATAGTCACAACATATATTTTAACATAGATTCGAAATGACATAGGCTTAAATGCACATGCTTGATCACATAAATCGAGTCAACAGCAAAGTCAGATTTACTTAAGACTATAAATAGCACATAAGACATAATCAACTGGTTTACATTCGGTTAATAAGAAACATATAACATCACTCTTGATAACACAGAGTCAGTCTATAAGAACTATGCTTTATTATTGGAATAGGATGGAATCAAAGTAGTTCATGAAACGTGCTTAACTGGAACTAATCGTGCCATTAAGTCAAGATATAACTTATGCAACACATTTAAACCATATCGAACCGAACTGATTTAACCTAACAAATAAATTTAGTTACCAAACATAAGAGCCTTATTGACATGGTCAGCATGCTTAATAACTAGTTAAATTAGCTTATATAGTCTTATTCCCTTTAACTAAATCAAGCTAGGCACAAATATAACCCACACATAGAACCGGACTATTCTAGCACACTATAGACATTGAACTACACATACAAATTATACAAAAGCAGTAAAACAAACCAACACAGCACAGATAATCCTCAAATACAACAAAAAAGAAACAAAAGGGAAGGGAGAATTACCTTCTTCGGGGGCAGAGAAGTGGGGTTCGAGCCTCCGATATACCCTCGAACACTTCAAATCTCCGAGATTGCGTAGACTCGGATGCGAAACAGTAACAGAAGCAAAAAATGAGAATAAAATAAATGATTCGACGCTTCGGATATCAAGAAAGTAGTGAGTTCCTATTTTAGGGGAAATTGAGGCGGCTCCAAAAAAGAATCCCCAAATGACTTACAAAAGCCGACTATTTATAGGAAAAACATTTAGGGTTTGGCTGGGATTCAAAAAATTGAGCGGAATTTCAAGTCCAATTTCTTTCAGATCCGAACGTTAGGGCTTGTTATGACATTGATCAGAAATAAAGAAGAAGGAGACAAAAGTCCCATTAATTACCTTTCCCGAATTCGCCATGCAAGGCCTGTGGGAAAGAAAAGACTCTGTTGATTTACTGTTTTTGTTCTTGAAGAGAGAGAGAGGGAGGAGGGGAAAGGGGCGCGCCAAGTTTTGCACAGGAAAGGGGGTGGACAACTCTGTCCATGGCTAAAGGGGCACTAGGGTTTTGCCATAAAGGGAAGAGAAGAGAGAAGGGAAGGGAGCAGAGGAGAAAATGATGAGGCGGGAGTGCGATGGATGAAAGATAGGAAACCCTAGTGGTTTCATTTGTTGACACCATGGGCCGGGTCGGGTCACCGGTTTAGTGGGACGGGTATTGGGTTAAAATAATGGGCTGGTGAGTTTAGAGTATGGGCTGGGTCGGTTAAAAATGTGGGCTGATTTATGAATTGGTCCGAAAATAGTATGAGTTGATTGGGTCCGAATTTGGGTTGACAAATTAAAAACATGGGCTGAATGAAAGAAATAAATTGGGCTTCTAAATTTAAATGAAAGACCTATTTTAATTAATTATATATTGATGTGTGCCAAAATATATAAACGTGTGTATTTTATTAGTGCTCGGATAAAAAATAAAATTATATGACGTCGTAATAGTCGTGCGATAATATCAGTAAATAAACGCTATTATTTAACTGCGCAAAATAAATGCGATGCGTATGCATAAGGTGGTAAAAATGCTGAAATGATTATAATTTAAATTATGATAATAATAATAATAATAATAATAATAATAATAATAATGATGATAAGGATAAATAACAGCTAGTGACTGCAATAGAATAATGAAACGTCGGTATTAATAAAAGCTAATAATTATAGTAAAATATAAATAATTATTTTTTAAAGTTACCAAAAATACTAGAAGCGTAAATAGGTATTTCGGAGGAAAGGTGGACAAAATTAGGTGTCAACAACCTCCCTGTCTACCTGTGGGCATGAACACAACGTCCAAGAAGAAAAGAACGTCAGTACGAGCATTGTACTGAGTATGTAAGGCATGAATAAAATGATCATAATAAAGAAATCATGAAACATAAGGTGAAGATATAACCTGCTTAGCTTTCAAGAGTAAATGCATTTTAAACATGTCACATATATCAACATCATTAACCCGCGTCCAGGTAACCATCATACGCCGCCCATTAGTGGTGGTCATGTCAGGCCTTCTAGGCATGGTGTACTCATAAGCAGCCCGCATTTGCGGTGACATGTCCGGCCATTCAGGCACGGTGGAACCATAAGCAGCCCGCCTTAGCGATGACATGTCCGGCTATCGAGGCACGGTGGAATCGTGTCATCATGAATTCATCGTAAACTTATCATCATCATACACTCGTCATAGAACATGCATTAGAGCTTAAAGACAATCTATAACTATATCGGGGTGACATAAGGTCGAGAACCCTCGATTACATTGTGGAGTGATCATATTCATCATATCTCACCTTGAAGGAACTAACATTGTAAGGTGAGTGTACACAACGAACAACATCAAAGGATCATACTTAGGATCATTAACCTCATGGACATCATATCTTGCTTTAGAATTCCTTAGACTTAAACTCATCATTATCATTATCATATTCATGACATATCTCTTATCTTTACCTCATAAGAAGCTTTTTATCGACGTAGACTCATAGTTCATGGAATATAAGAAAGTCATGGAGAGATAGGGGAATTCATGTCATAGGGATCATGCCTTAGAAAAGAAGGGACTAGCCTTACATACCTTGTATCTCTTCAATTTCATTGTCTAATTGCGTGCCTCTTTAACTTGCGAATCTACCTTCAAGAGAGTTTGTACTAACATTAGATAATCGATAGCTTAAGTATACTTGACTAAAGCTAGAGAAAATTGGGCAGCATTTCCTTTGTTTATACAACTTTCTCCATATCATATATCAACTCCCAAACGTCTATAATAACATTCACAACATCATAAGCAATAATCTTTATTCACCTACATTATCCATATTTCCCACTTTCACTTCAAATCATCCATAACCATGGTCGTAGTACACTATCACATTTACTCACATATAATGTTTATCCCATGTCCTTAAAGCCATTTATAACATAACTATAATCACAACATATCAAGAATCATGACTCATTCCAAGCTACTACTCAAAAATGCAACTATTCTTACATTCATGACCATTTTCTATCTCCTTCTACAATCCAAGTCTTTCAACCTCTCAATACTTTAAACAATATGGAATGATCATAAAGCTTACTTTTGATAGTGTGGGAATGAGGTTTGAGTCACTCTACTCCATTAGAATGAAATCCTCCTCTTGCATGCCAAAGAAATTCTTACTCTCCACAAACCCTAATAGGCTTCCTAGTATGTGAATCTCTTAAATCTTGGCTTTTGATCTTGATTTCTTGGTATAGATTGTTGTAGAAATAGAGAGAGGGTTTTAGAGGGTTCTAGAGAGATGTAGAGTCTGTTTTTGGGGAGAAATAATTAATTAAAACGTGGGAGCTTATATTTATAACTAGGGCTGGAAACTTCCAGATCCGCGGTTCGACGAGCATGGTCGATGGCTCATCGACGTGTCGACGGTCCATCGACATGCGCCGTCGATTCTCCGCCTGAGATGTCTGATTGAAGAACCTCGTCGACAGTGTCAGGCGACGGCTCGTCGACGTGTCGACGGTCCGTCCCTTGGGCTGTCGACGCTGACTGGTTTCAACAGTTTTCTAAGCTGCTCCGTTTTGCTCCGATTCGATTCGTTTCACTTTTAATTCCCTCATAATGTCAAGAATACATACTTATACTCCTGTACACATACAAAGTAAAATATCTCGTGACCAAAGCTCTGGTGCGGACTACCGATCGAAGGTGTACACCACCAATAAGCCAAAATTTTCTTGCAATAAAACGGGAGGTGTAACAGCACCGACTCCCTCTCATCCTCGGCTAGATCATTGCATTTAATAGCACATGTGTATGCAGTCACATGCTTGTTTGGGTCGGTAGTCCCGTTATACTTTTGGATATTGGGCATACGAAACCTCTTCGGGATCGACTTCGGCGCAACACTTGGCGGAAAAAGCATTTGGACGAATGTTTTAGAATCCGGTCCCTTCAACACCGGAGGTGCCCCAGGAATTTGGTCGACCCTTGCGTTATAGTTCTCCACCTTCTTGTCGTTCGCCTCTATCTTCTTTTCCCTGGATTTTACTCATTTTGTCAGTTCCTCGAGTATCCTTATCAGCTCAACATTTTGTCCGAGATTGTTCCCGTTATTTCTAGCAATGTGCCTTTCTTTGGATTCCTCGGTCTGTTCAGATGGAGCAGCGTCGGGTGCTCGATTTTGATTTTGCAGTTGTGCTATAACCTCCTGCTGGGCTTACAACTGTGCCATAGCCATGTCCAATTGGTTCCGGAGCTGTTGTAGTGTGGCTCCGTTATCCCCGACGACGGGCACGTCGCCTATTGATGATCCAATCTGGTTAGGATCGACTGGGGGTACGTTGTTATTAGTACCTCATTGTCGTTTCCCTCGTGATGGCTTAATTCAGCGTGAAAGTTGACAGAATGAGAGTCTGACATGTCGGGTAAACTTGAAATCAAACTTCAAAGAACAAGTGTAAAAATATCGAGTGTTATCAGAATTCGTATTAAACCACCACTAATATCCTAGGCCCCACGGTGGACGCCAAACTGTTTACCCTTAAAATGGATAACAATTGAATTTGTACACGGTGCTAAGGATATGTGATTTAATTTAACATGACATTAGATTATACGACAAACAAGGAAGTAGAATGAAATATATAGATCTGACCGCGATGAATGTTGATCGGCCTTGGGTACTGAGAACCGAGGTCAACCCCCTATGACGGGTTACTGAACAAGGAGTAATAATGAGAAACTTAGGGAAGATGAACGAACTTTGATGATTATATTGCCTGCTCAGTACACAGTATATCTCTGTGTTGGGAAAAAACTGACTGAAAATAAATAGGGGCCTCCTCTTTTTATATAGTAAAGGAGTCCTAACCCTAGTACAATTCTAAATAAGGAATAGAATCTCCCAAATAACTGATGGCGCGATCGGTGCCGAAATATCCGGCTAGTGGCGGATATTTCGGTCTTTTCGTCATAGTGCTGCCTAACCGCCTCTTAGTCTTGAGTCGAGCTTGGATGCCGGGTCCTGGTAGGATCAGTCTCATACCGACCGAGCATAGGTTTCATATTGGGAAAACGAGGATATCCAGAGCCTCGGTTTTACCCGTATACACACATAATTATTCTATTTTCAATAATCTACAAATATTTTTTGCCCATTTCTATTAAAAAAAAACAAATCAAAAGTATGTAATGAATTCTTTTTTGTGATTTGTCTTTACCCAAAAAGGGTTTTTGTTTTCCATCCTCGTTCACACCGGCTAAAGTTGGGAGCAAGACGACACCCAACTGCTCCGATCGTTTCCTTTTGGTTGAAAATTGGAATAGCGTAGAGTCTCTGCCTTTTGCTTGGATTCGTTGCTTGCCGTCTATTACAATTTCATCAAATCAAATACTATAAAAGAAAGCAGGAGGGTGCGCATCCCAAAAATAGATTAGTAAGAAGAGAGAGAAAATGGAAGATGTATGGGCATGGCTTCTCTTCTTCTTCATTCTCATTTCCCTCGTCGTCATGCTTGTTTTTCAGGTCTATTCCCCCTACTCTTTTCACTTTATTATCACGTATTGCTTTTTAGACAAGTAATTAGTTTGTGCTAGATTTATAATTGGGACTTCAGTATTTGATTATGCAAATGTTGATTAAAATTCTTTTAGATTTTTGAATTTTGATGTTGTATTAAGCACCTAAAAGATGTGAGCTTCTGAGATTGGTGACTCCTTCAAATTAGTTGTAATCTTTCCTCATAGGGATTGTACTGAATTTAACTTTTTCCTACTTAAATTACAAGCATATACGGGCTTATCCCATGTACAAATATGTGTTGCCTATTTGGAAATATTACTTGGGGTTTTAGGGAAAAACTTCACATCCTCTTTTTGTAAAAAAAAAAAAGATATCCTACACACACACACACATATATACAACAACATACCCAAAATAATCTCACCAGTGTGGTCCGGGGAGGGTAGAGTGTACGCAGACCTTACCCCTACCTCGTGGAGGTAGAGAGGCTGTTTACGGAAGACCCTCGGCTCGAGTGCAGCAAAGCAAAGTAGTTATGAAAGAGGAAATACAGGAGCAAAGAAAACATGACAACTAATAAGGAAAGCAGTACAGAGCTCACACATATATACATACAAATATGTATATAATAATTTGGATAAGAACCGTGATCTATAACTACTCAGCAACGCCACATACTTGTTAGGTCGCTTCTATTGAGTATGGCATGCGAAACTGTACCTTCTATTGGTCTCAAGTTCGAAACCCGCAGGGTGCAAACAATTTCTGAGGGCCATCGGACTGGGGAAACCCTGAATTACCCGTGGTGCACTTGCGGGAAACTCCTTGCCGAGGGCCTGTGCACCCCCGGGATTAGTCGGGGCTCAAAGAGACTCGGACACCCGGCGCTAATCAAAAAAAAAAAAAAAAACTGTACCTTCTATTGAGTATAGCATGCAGATAACTGCAGTGAACTTGTGCTTCTTTTTTTTTCTCCTAAGATGAAGTCTGACATTTGAAATGTGTTACAGCTGATGTGCTTATCAGATCTAGAGTTTGATTATATCAACCCATACGACTCTGCATCTCGTATAAATGGAGTTGTTGTACCTGAGTTCATCACACAAGGAGTTCTGTGCTTGCTCTATCTGATAACAGGGCATTGGTTTATGTCACTTCTATGTGTTCCATATATGTACTACAATTACAGATTGTAAGTTTCCGCTCATCTTTTTGCTTCATGGCTGACCTGCAAATGAAATTAAGTTTTGATCAAATTCAGATTAACTAATCTGCGGATTACTGCATTCATATAAACACTGCTGAGGCAGCATATGTTAGTTCTATTCTATAGCATGTTGATGAGATCTCAAATATGTGTAGAGATAAAATTTGGTTTTTGTTCCTCCATTATGCACATCTGCTGTGATTCTCTGCAGCATTTACTTCCGATTCCCTTTACATAGACTAAGCACCCGTACATTTTCTTTCCTTAAAATTGATGGTTTTCTTGGGATTTTTATTTGTCAATAAACTTTTAAATAGAAATCTGGTGATATGTTTTTTTGTGATTGTGAAACTTGGTTTCGGGCTTGGTTTATAGACTTCGTGAGCAGTATTAAATTTTGTCCAGAACAGACTCCTGTTTTTCTTTTCTTATGTTTTTCATGCGTGGCAATTTACTTGTCTTTTATTATTTATAATTGTGGCAAACCCAAATATATAAACAAAATTGTCGTCTCTCTAGCTGCTTAAGCTTTTTAGATGTCGTATCACACATATTAAATTTAATATGGTACCAAAGCTGGTAGAGTTCTTGAACTGGAGTCTCACTACCACCTATCAATAGAAATATTTCACGTGCGTGTTGCTAACTTAAGTAAATAATTAAATTTATTCCCTGTTTAGTTATTTATGCCTTTTTTTTAAATGACCTTGCTGTCCAAGCCAACTTGCGTGCACCTCGACTAATTCCATGGGGTGCCTGCTACCCCCACTAATACATGTAGTTATTTATCCTTTATAGATGAGGTGGTACGTACAATTCAACAACGTTTTTTTTTTCCTATCTAGGTGCAGTATGTCTATTTTCTGTATGTAGAGTTATTTTCTAGTCTCAAGGGTATCAGCAAATCTAAGGTGTTCAACAATTTTGTTAGTTTTCAAGTTTTGTCAAGTGCGTGATTTGAGCAGGCTCATATTAGCATGCTTGGTAGTTGGTTCTTTTTGGTCTAGTTTCACATTGCTCAATTCTTAAACCTACCTACCACATTCAATCTTAACGAGCCATTGAAATTTACTCCCAAAGCTTAAGTTTGCCTCATGTACTAAAGTCCCTGAATGCCCCAGTTGCTTGAACTTTTGGCTGACATACTATTGGTATGTCCATTGAGGCAGAATGGGAAGTTTTGAGCAATCTCAGGCTCCAACATGACAATTTAAGTTCCATAGTGAGTAGTTTAACCAAATATTCTTGGTAGTATTGCGAATTCACGATGAGCAAATGCTCACAATTGGCCTGCTGATAGGTGGCTTTAGCTACGATATTAGATTTAAGGAACGAGGGATCAGAAATTTTGTACATTACCTGGTAAATATGCAGCTGCTTGCCTGTTACCATTCTCAAAATATATATATATATGCAGCTACTTGTAAATTAGAACTAAATATATGTAGCTGTGGCTAATTTAGATTAAGCTTGTGATCTGATTTGAGACTTAATAGTGCTTAAAAAACAGTCCATCTTGGCTCAAATGAGCAAATATCATGGATTATTTTAGGGTTTAAAAGCTGCAAGCTGCTTGGATCAATTGGAAACCTTGGCTTTGAAGATAGGGAAGTGATCTTAGATGTGGAGAAGAAACAAATTTCCTTGTTAAGATTGAAGGAGAAGACAAGGTGCTTCACTGGTCATCAGACCTTCACAGTTTAGACCCCAATTCCTCCAACTATGTTCTACGTAGAAGGAGCTTATCCTCTCTTTCCCAAAGGTTTTCCTGTTGGCCGTCCATTTTTCATCTTGGTCTCTGCCTGTCTGCCTTTCATACTCTCTTCATCTTTTTATTTTTTTACTTTCTACCTCCTGCATAGAACTCATGTTTCTTCCTTGGCAAAAGTGATATTACTTCCTACAACTCTAGCTTCCCTTCCAGTTTGAATGAAGTGGTGGGTTACCGCTGCTTGCTTGTTTCTTAGATAATTGACGCCCTAGCCGTCTTGGATGATTTTGAAAAAACCAATATAAGAAGGTAGGAAAAAAAGAATGCTTGGATTTTGCACCGAATTTTGCAGACCCCTTCATAGGTCATATGTGAAAGTGGTTTAAGGATCTCATTACATCCTAGCTGAAACTGAAACAGCCTTTTCATTACCTTCTCTTCAAATGCATTCAAAAATCATAATATCTCATATCATTGTATTCTTTGAATTTTTTCGAGGGAACTTGTTAGTGCTTGATTCAGTGATTGAGGTTTAATGAGATATGAAACCTCTCTAATATTGCTGATGTGTTTCATCAAACACAATTTCTCATGTTTGCTTCATGCTCTAGGTACACGAGAAGGCAGCACCTTGTTGATGTTACAGAGATTTTTAATCTGCTTAATTGGGAAAAGAAACAGAGGCTTTTCAAACTAGGCTATATCGTCCTTCTCCTCTTCATATCATTATTTTGGTAAGTAACTAAATAACACTTTGTTACGGAAGTTCTTATAAACAAGACATTTCTTGACCGAGTCCGTATGTTCTTTCTACAGGTTGATTTACAGTGCCTTGGAAGATGATGAAGAGTCTCTATAGGTTCTTCATTTGAGCCAACGTACTCATACTCAGAGCTGCTGCATTTGCTCATTTATGTTGGCTTCTCTTAATTCACTATTCTTGAAAGTTCAGGGTTTAGAGATAGCAGATTCTGATCTTACGTGATCGGAAGCGCTCCTGTCCCCCTCCCTATTCAATTTTCGAGCAATTGCAGGTTTTCGG
The DNA here is from genome assembly GCF_019175385.1 of Lycium barbarum. Classification (NCBI taxonomy): domain Eukaryota; kingdom Viridiplantae; phylum Streptophyta; class Magnoliopsida; order Solanales; family Solanaceae; genus Lycium; species Lycium barbarum. The sequence continues at coordinate 143,090,240 of NC_083337.1, forward strand.
GTTCTATATATGTATTGCACGTTGTGATTTTGAGTGACATAGTACCTTCACCAAACTAAAATCCCACTATGCTGCGTTGAACAGGGTCTTCTGTAAGCTTATGTTGTCCTCTTGTTTTTGCTCTCCATTTACGTGACATTGCTAATTGAAGGTGCTATTGTTAGGATGCAAGATCTTTTTCTTTATCCGCTGTTATACTTTTTCTTGCGGATGTTGAACATATTTTACGGACTGTGGACTTTAGAGGTGGGTGTTAGGGCCGTCGGATTGGATATGGAAATTTCGGTTTGAATTTTCGATTTTTGGATTGAAAAAATTACAATCCAAATAAGCTCGGATTGGATTTTATAAGTTCGGTTTCGGATTAATCGGTTTGGATATTTCGGATTTGACTTTTGAGTCTTTAAGACAGGCCTATTTGTAACTAAATTGATGCGTCTCAGTTACGAAGTTATACGGCGTAACATAATGTGAAACCAAATTAGAACTAGAAGCCAAAACAATTAATAAACTTTCTGCATAAATTCAAAAGTTCATCTTCCTCTACTTCAACACAAGAATATTTTTCAAGTTTGAGTTTCATAGAGGGAAATCTAGATCTTAATTATTCTGTACTAGTAAGAATAGTGGAATGAAAAGAATTTTTTTAATGACTTGAGCTAGTTCGATCACCTGGCACAATGACACTTGCTGCAAAAAGCACATTGGGCAATGCAAGATAAAAGAATCATAAGATTGTATTCAAATGTAAAAATACCCTTATATTATTTTTGATTTAGTAGAAACTAGTAACTTTGTCCGCGTTTCGCACGGTTATAAAAATACTAATAAATTTTTTTAAAATGTTTTCATAAATTTAATTTAGATAGAATAGATAAAAAAAATATATGCATACAAAGTTTAATGTTATTATATTGATTAAATAAAAAAGATACTACTGTTTGGAATTAGTTGTTAGTTGAACTGCATTTTTCATTATCAATTTCTTTTCTAAAGAAATAGTAAAAGAAGAGTTCTAGTATATGCTTTACTTTAAGTATCATTTTTCTTATATTCAAATAAGAGAACACATGAATTCAAAACTAAAAAAAATACCAATTTATTATTGGGTTTGTTCGCTACCAAGTGCAGCAATACAAAGCAGAGGTTGAAGCCATACCAGGCTTAAAATTTTCCAATCCTTTTTCTTTGCTATGTGAAGTACAAATCAACGTAGAACTAACTTTACAAAATTATATTTTCAACTTAGAATATTCTTTTTTAAATTAATTTCAACCTAGTACTCATGTATCTATGTACAATATTTGAGTCTACCCCTTTAACATTCAAGAAAGTTCCAAAGGCCACCCTTGCATCAATTAGACTGTAGACACTCATATATGGATGTATGTACAATATTCGAGACTAAATACACCTTTAATATTCAAGAAAGTGCCAAAGTCTCTTGCATCAATTGGATTGTAGACACTCAAATGTAGATATATGTACAATATTCAAGCTTAGAAATACCTTTAACATTTAAGAGAGTGCAAAAGACACTATTGGACTGTAAACAATTGATGTACATATTGTACAATATTCGAGCTTAAAAACACCTTTAACATTCAAGATATTGCCAAAGGCCCTTGCATCGATTGCCTATAGACACTAATATAAAATTAAATTGTCAATATATTAAGACAGAACATTCTCATATTATTGACAATAATCAAGTAGTCTGTATTCAATTCAATAAGTACTTTAAAACTTTCACTGCCACCGATAAATATTTAGTTCAATAAGCAGTAGATCATGAAGTAAAATATGAATATTTGAGATTTCTATAGATTATAACCATCAACTTCTAAAACTAAAATGAAAAAAAGAAGGCTAACAACAAACATCAAGCAACAAGCGTGTGTTGCAATCACACTACTCTTCCACATTATTAGGATAATGAATATAATAACTGATAGACTATGTAATAGTCTATGTAAATATTGCAAATATTCTCTTCTTTATGTATAGTAATTAGGTCCTATAATTTAGCCGAGTATCATTCTGATAGTGAGATACTTACTTTGTATATAATGACTTTCATACATCAATACAAATCACGGATTGATTTCCTACAATAACTTCATAGTAAGCAAAAGCTAATACAATTTCCAAAATAAATGACAGCTTGTGACGAAGGACTTATTAACACCAATTTTCAGATCAGTGACAATAAAGATTTTTTCGCATGCCTTTAGCGAAAACACAACTCAATAATAGTTTATCGCTTTTCTGGATCATCCTTCACCTCAAAGAACAATGAACTTTTGCCTTTCTCAAAATATGAAAAATACATAAAAAAAAATGGTTTCCCATATTTTACCGAAACGTCACTTTTAAAGGTCCCCTTATTAGTATGCGTAAGCCCGTTAACCGGGTCAAACCGGACTGGACCGGTAACCGGTTACGGAACCGGCCGGTTTCCGGTTAAAAAACGGGAACCGGCCACCGGTTCCGGTTTACCAGTTACAAAACCAAAACCGGAACCGGTCCGGTTCAAACAGTCCAAAACCGTTTTTTTTGTTTTTCGTATAGTATATATATATTATAGTATTTATTAGTATATTGTAGGTATATTTACATATGTTATATAAGTTTATAAATAAAGTTTAAATATTTACTGACTAACAGGCTAACAGTAAGTCAGCAATACAACATATACGTGTATATACTTGAAAAATAACTAAAGTATATTAAGAATATACTTATAATATATAGTATATGTTTAAGTATACATATACTATACTTAAACATATAGTATACATATAGTATATGTATACTTAAACATATAGTATACATATATATATATATATATATAAGTTATACTTATATGCTATATATTATAAGTATATTCCAAATATATTTTATGTATACTATATATCCTTAATATATATTATATGTATACTATAATATATATTCTTAATATATTTTAGTTATTTTTCAAGTATATAACTTTCTAGTTTTTAATTTAAGTAGATATTTATTATAAGTATATTCTTAGTATATTTTAAGTATATTCCTAACTTAATAAAAATAAAAATATGAACACAAGTAAATAGAAGAAAGCTCAATGAGTCATATATTTTATTCATTCTTGGATAACATTTATTTGCAAGTTGTAGTTTTTTTTAACTTGCAAATAATACATGAGTTGTAAAGAAATAGTAGAATAATAAAATCACCAATTCTGAATCATTTCGTTAATTTCCCCCATATCGTATTCGGCCATGGAAATATCTTCAAAGTCTTCCATTTGGTCCGGTCCACTTGCTATCAAATCTTCAATTTCTTCCTCTTCGCCTTCCTCCGCTTTTAAGTTTTGGTTGCGTCGCTCCTATCTAATCCAATCGCGAATGCACACTAGTACTTGCAAGCTAAAGCCGGATAATGAATGTCTATGGTCTCCAATTTGCTGTCTTCCTTGGCTAAATGCGCTCTCCGAAGCCACGGTTAATACTTGAACCGTAAGGATATCTCGAGCCATTCTTGAGAGTATCGGATGACTTGCCTTGTACTTCTTCCACCATGCTAAGACGTCCAAGTCATCCAGTTCCTTGATAGCCACATTTGGCTGCATCAAATAAAAGTTATATTCATCAAAATTTGCACTACAAGAAGAAGTTGGCTGTGAATGTAAAACTTTTAAATGCGACAAACCCGACAAGCCTTTTTTGCTACTTTGAGAAGTAGTAGGGCGTGGAGCAACAGGTGTAGCACATTCTTCCAAATTAGAATAATGAGTAAAAACTTTTCTAAACTCATCATCAATAGCGAGTTCGGCTTCAGCTAAAGATGATTGAACTCCCTCTTCAATTTCCAAAAATATATAAATTTGACCAACTAATGCTTTAGTATAAAACACTTTTAAACAAGGATTTAAAAGAGAACCCAATATAAATAAAGTTGGGATAGGAAAAAAATACTTCTTAAATTTGATTATCATTTCAAAAATAGCCACTTGATAACCGGGTTTATATTTATACTCTTGTAAAAATCTAGCTATTTCCGCTAAGTAGGCTAAAATTCCGGTTACCGTGGGATAGAATTGTCTAGAAAAAGCAAGAGTTGCATTATAAAAAATTTCTAAGAGTTCAACACATTCTTTAACATCTTCCCAATGCATAAAATTTAACCAATCATCACTATTAATATTATATTTGTTGTGAACTTGTTGTATGGGAATCCTATACTCATATGCTTGTTGTAGCATAATGTAAGTGTAGTTCCACCTAGTCTCAATTTCTACTTGAATTTTCCTAGGTCTAAGGTTATTTTTCACACAAGCATTCTTAAAATCTCTAATTCTTCCCCTATTAGCATTACAAAAAAGAAACGAAACCGCATCTCTAACTTTTTTAACAAAATCTTCAAAATGCACAAGACCATCTTTAACAATTAAGTTTAAAATGTGACAACTACATCTTACATGAAAAATATTTCTTAGCGGAGGGTTTAGTTCTCTTTTTATAAGACCAATCGCCTTTGTATTATTAGAAGCATTATCTAAAGCAATACAAAGTGTTTTTCTATAAATGTTAAAAAATCTCATAATAGTAGACATTGAATCCGCTAAAAATTTTCCATCGTGACGACCTTTTCCTTCATCATATAAAAAAGCTATAATTCTTTTTTGCATAACCCAGTTGTCATCAACCCAATGACATGTAATAGCAAAAAAATCTTACTTGTTAAGACTAAGACCCAAATCAGCGGTAAGAGAAACATTACAATTTAAAGAATTAAATACATGGCGCAAATAAAATCTATATTTTTTTATACAAATCTATAACATCCGCTCTACAAGTACTTCTAGGAATACCCTCAAATAACGGATTATAACAACGTTGAATGTAAGTAACAAACCCCAAACCCGAGGGAAAGGAAAATGGTAAACAATCATAAGCTACCATTTTAGCTATTTCTACACGCTCTTTTTTCTTGTCATACTTAAAATTTCTACCGGTTCGTGGGTCTATCGTCATTTGAATACCCCCACATTTGAACCCGTTTGCTCTCCCCAAACATCCATATGTTTGCTTCTCATATGACCATTTAGTGTACCCGTTCCACCATCCGTACTAGTTCCTTGCTTAAAACTAAATACTTGTCCACATAGGGTACATGCAGCTGATTGGTTTTCCCTATTCTTAGTCATAAATTTCCAAATTTTAGCGGTTGGCTTACGAGTTCTAGGCGGTTTGTCTTGTATATGTGATTGTGCAGGACATGTATCTCCTATGAGATTTTCGGGGGGTTGTGTTTCATCATCATCACCATCATCATCAATTTCATTAAAAGTGTCGGTAAAATGTTGTTGCATTGCCTCACGACCTAAAAGTGGATTATTTCCACCAACATCAATACCTAAATTAGGTGTTTCTTTCACAAATGTTTCCTCATTAAGCCCACCCTAACAATACCACTACTACTACCGGCACCACGTCTAAATCTCTTTGCCATTATTAAATAGAATTAATTTAAATCACAATCAAATAAATCACAAGAAAATAAATTGCAACAAATTAAATTGCTAGAATTAAATTGCGTAAATTAAATTGCGAAAAATAAAGATAGAGTTGGAACGAAGGTACCAAATTGCCGGATTAATTTCCAACAAAGTGAAGGCGGCTAGAATTGCAAATCCACCAAAGCTACTTCGGATTGTTGCAAAATCACTAACTCCACCAACAATATTATAATTGCAAAATTAATAATTGAAACTATAATAAGACTTTATAATATTTATTTGAGAGAAATTTAAAGTGGCTAATTATTGCAAAGTAACTATAATTGAGAGATTGATATTTGAGAGAAAGAGAAGAGTGAATTTGTGTGGATTAAAATGAAAATGAAGAAGGGTTTATATAGGGGTGGGGGATGGGTTAAAGTGGTAAAAAAAAAAAGTTTGGGGGGTTGGGGGGGGGGGGGGGGGGGGGGGGAGGGGGAGGGGAGGGGGCAAAAATTGAGTTTATGACCGTTTGGCCACGGCCATTTTTGCAAATGGACTGTTGCCAACGGTCCAATAACGTCCATCCCAACAGCTATATTTTTTTATTTTTTTTTTAATTTAACCGGTCCGGTTCCGGTTTTACCTGTTTAACCGGTTCCGGTTTCAAAAAAATTGAAACCGAACAGGTAAGAAATAGACGGTTAACCGGTTCTACCGGTTACCGGTTTTAACCGGTTAAACCGGACCGGTTAACGGGCTGTATGCGCCTCCTTCCGAAGATCAACAGTCGCTACATTATGTTATTCTCTCTCGCTTACCACCCGCTTCCATTGAGTAAATAAAAAAACGCCTGCGCCTGCATCTCTTCTCCGTTTTTCTACTTCTCTCTTTGGTTCTCACTTCCCTCTAGCTTTTCCTCCTTCTTAGGTTATTGACAAATTGAAGCTTTTATTTTCGTCAACCAATTTCGGATTTTATGCACAAGTGCTGAGATTTTGAGTTAATCAATCCAACGATTGTGTAAGGTCTCCATTTTCAGTCTTCTACTCTCACCAGGAACTACAGGTCTTCTTCATCCCACTCGCCACCTAAAATCCTTCTTCCTCATCCGTCTTTTTCTCAATTTAAAAATTATCATGTAAGGAAATTAATTCAGTTTCACCTTCTTGAAGGATTTTTGTCTCATATCATCTGCAGGATAATAGAAGATTTGGTTATCAAAGGCTTATTAGAGTGTTTTCATATTGAGTACGTAAATCTCCAAATTCACACAGATTATTTTCTAGCGCACCATAGGTAAAAAATTTCCATTAATTAATTATAAATTTGAGGTTATGTTGACACGAGTAATCATTTTTTTCTCTATGTACTTGTGCATGTTGACAACTGGGGGAGATTATACACCAATTTAAGGTTGTTTTATCCGTTTCTCTCTGATTTGCTTAATATGGATTTCTGTTAGAAGACAAAACTTTTCTTGACGTCGTTTGTGATGCTCTAACTGAATACAAATATATGGGACCAAACCAGATGGCTGACTTAGCTTTAGCTTGCAGGTAAATCAATTTATCATTCTCGATTAATTTCATGCATTTCTGCAGTCTATTCTCCTAACTTGCTAGGGATTGCCTCTGTTTCCACCTATTTACTTCATTTGTTCAACATCGTTCCTACATTGTTCCTCAGGTATCAAGTTTCACTTTTTGACTATCTTTATTTTTTTTTTAACAATTAATCATCTTTTGTTTTTGTCTATTCTTCATTTTCATTTGTGTTATTTTATTACATATCAAGACAAATGACCATGAGTCTATTCCTTACAAAACTTCCGCTCCTGGAAATGCCAAAAGGTCTCTCACTTCCCCTTTTCGCTTTGTCCAATAGTGTTTATCTCTTGATTCAATTGTGCTAGGTGAGAAGCTGGTTCTATGTTTTCGGCAAAGGGAGGGACGGTGGTTTTGGCCAAGATTCATAGTGATATTTTTCCTGGTTTTCCACATTCTTTTCCTTTTCATTCTTCTCAATCTCTAGACTTAAAAGTCTCATAACGTCACTATTGAAAAAATAACGATTCAACCCTGCCCGTTCTTCCCTAATAAAGGCATTGATAACTGTTTGCATCCATTTATTTTCTCTAATAAAGTCATTGATGACTGTTTGCTCTTCCTAATTGACACGGAACAGACTAATTCTTCTGCTTTTGTTTATTCAGGTTCTTCTGCTCTATAAGGAGAAAAAAGGAAGGAGGCTGGAATCCTCCACTTCCAATTTGTTCAACCAATTAAATCCATGCATATGATAGAGTAAGTACTATATGTTCTTTTGCTCTTCCTGCTATTTGAAGGAGTGATATTCGTTATTGTATTTTATGTTGGATTTTCTTCTGTTTGTTTACCCCGAATTTGGATAATCAATTAAATTTATGAGTGGGTATAAGATATGTGGTTAAGTCTCAATCTTCTTGATAAGAGAAAGATATATATATAGATATGATATGAAGAGAGCAATGATAATCGGTGGTTTGCTATGTGCTCGTGTGTCTATTAATGCATAAACGATATTTGATTTAGGAAACGCAAGAAATAAGCAACAAACATAGATCGAATCTGGTATATTGAGAGGGAGATTTGTATATTTTGCTATTACAAGAGTTCTTGGAAATATAGAAGCCAACCCCTTAAGAGGAGGACAATGCCCCTTATTTATAGTAGTGTCATATGGGCTTCATACAACATGAACAATAAAATAATGATGAAAAAGTTCTGAGTTGGATTAGGTTGGGTTAGGTTGGCCGTACGGTCTGACACCCGTACGATTGGCAGTTGAGCATGGCAGAACACTATTGACGCGTGGCAACCGCGTAACGGATCTCCCGGATCAACGGCCATGACCAAAACAGACTAACGGCCAGGATCTCCCGGACTAACGGCCACGATCTCCCGGACTAACGGCCACGATCAAACGGACTAACAGCTATGATCAAACGGACTAACGGCTATGATCAATTCGGACCAACGGCCCCGGTCAAACGGACCAACGGCTCGATCAAACGGACCAACGGCCACGATCAATTCGACTATGGAGAAATCGGTCCAGATGATGATCTTCCCTCTTTTCCTTCGATCTCTGGTCTTACCGGTTCTAACATATGTCCGATTTTTACCGTATACAGATAGCCCACACTTTTCAGACCGTAGTATTATCGGAGTAACGGGAAGTGGATGAATCACGCCTTCATTTCATTCTTCCTCCATTTTATTTCCTTCACTTCACTTTATTCTCTCTTCATTTTGTCACCTCTAATCATCTTCCATCTCAAGTTTGTTGCTGATTTAACCGTTTATCCCCTTTGGTTCATTGCTTGTATTATGAACGGTGGAAGTCTCGGAGGATCACCCTTGAGCAAGCCGGGCATGGTTTTGCGGATCTTCCGGCCCTGATACTTGAAGCTAAGAGGGTCGAAGAAGAAGCTAAGAGATCCCTCGAGACTGACTCCCACGACTCCGAGCGGACAATGTCCGAACACTCCGGATCCAGCCAAACCGGATAGACCAGGGGCTGTACTTAGCCTTTTGTTTTTTGCTTTTGTAGGGGTTTCCGGTGTAAAGACCTTCGTATAAATGGAACACACATTTTTCTTGATTTTCTTTATTCTTTTGCTTGAATATCTGTTATGACCTTCGCCCGAGTTGTCGGTCCGATTTAAGGACAAGCAGACTCGGAGTCATTATTCCACGTTGTGCCTGAATATCAGATTTTCTCTTTATCCGGTATGTTTTGTCCGGGAATTTGATGGAGTTTTTGCCCGTGGGACTTATCTTATGCTTTATGAATTGAGACGTCTCCGAATCACGATGAGCATTTTTAGGGCCGATATTTTTTCGGACACCTGAATCTCAGCCTTAGCTAAATTTCGATGTAACAGTCCCCGTTTGAGGGGTTAACGATTTTGGCTCGGTTCACTATGACCTTGTTGCCTTTGTCGAATTTCGACCGTAGTGCCCGGAATAGGGTATACGAATGAAGTAATGCCGAAATATGGAGACAATCATCGGGGTAGAGTATTTTAACAAGAAGACAAACGAGATATCGTTATCCGAACTTTCGATGATTTTTGTATTGCAAGTATTTGTACAAGATACGAGAATTTTGTTTCCTTCTGCTTTTGCCGTAGCTAATACTGTTTGGACACGATTCATTCTGATCGTTAGGTCCTTTCATTGACACCGAATGCAGAAGGTCCGGTTTTGGTTTTGCTGTAGCAAATATTGGGGGGACACGATTCATTTTGATCGTTTGGTCCTTACACCGAAACCTAATGCAGAAGGTCCGGTCTTGATTTTCCGTAACAAATATTGGGGGGACACGATTCATTTTGATTGTTTGGTCCTTACACCGAAACCTAATGCAGAAGGTCCGGTCTTGATTTGTTGAGCTCCTCCGTTTTCCATTAACCGGGGTAAACCTCGATGTGGGTATAAGTCCCCTAGTGCTTATCTGAGCTGCAAGACCAGGCGAGCGCTATCAAGCCCCCACTCGTAGGGCGTGACCCCGAGTTTCCGGGCGTTTGTCCTTATCTTTATTAAGTAACACGTTGTACTTGTTGCTTCATTAAAAACCTTGTCGAAAAACCCATTTTGGGACAAAACCGTACTAAAGAAAAGAGTGCAACACGCGTTTTCAGACCTAGATCCTAACTTTATCCGGTACTTGACTTCCTGCAAAAAGAAAAAGGTTAAACATGAGGTGTCCATACCTTAGCAGTAATATCCCTTCAAGTGAGCCACATTCCGGTTGTTGCACAATCGCTGCCCGTCCACAGATTCCAGCTGATACAATCCTTTGCTCGTTACCTCGGTTATCTTGTACCGTCTTTCCTAGTTCGGACCCAGCTTTCCTCCGTTGGGACTCTTGGTGCTCAAGGTAACTTTCCGAAGCACCAAGTCCCCAACTTAGAAATGTCAAAAATTGGCTCTCCGATTGTAGTACCTTTCCATTCTCTGCTTCTGGGCTGCAATACGGACCAACGCGTTTTCGCGATGTTCATCCGTGAGATCGAGTTTCACAGTCGTGGCCTCCTCGTTTGACTCATCGGTGGTATACCTGAACCGGGGACTCGACCCGTTTATCACCCTCGCCCGGAGAATTGACTCGGGCCATCCCTTGATTTTTCTGACCTGAAGCTTGGTTTTCGAGAGTATGGCCGATACCTTTCCCTCGATGGTCCGGCCTCCGGCTTGTAATTCCTTCGTGATCTCTCCGAGCTTTTGTTCATTTTTACGGGCCTCGGGGGAAGCTCGAGTTGGTCATCCTCTATCCGAATTTTTGACTCGTATCGGTTATGGACATCCGCCCAGGTCACAGCCTCGTATTCCAGCAAGCTTTCCTTTAATTTGAACGAAGCCGTCGAGCTTCGAAAATTGAGCCCCTTTGTGAAAGCTTGTGCGGCCCATTCCTCTGGAACCGGGGGGAGCTCCATTCGTTCCCTTTGGAACCGGTTGACAAATTCACGCAATAGCTCCTCGTCTCTTTGGGATATACGAAAAATATTTGCCTTTCGAGCCTGCACCTTTTTCGCTCCGGCGTGTGCTTTTATGAAGGCATCGGCGAGCATTTCGAAAGAAGTGATTGAATGCTCGGGCAGATGATCGTACCAAGTCAATACTCCTTTTGACAGAGTTTCCCCAAACTTTTTCAGCAACACGGATTCGATTTCATCCTCTTCCATATCATTGCCTTTTATAGCACAGGCGTATGAGGTCACGTGTTCGTGAGGGTCCGTTGTGCCGTCATATTTTTGGATATCCAGCATTTTGAACCTCTTCGGGATCAATTTCCGAGCCGCACTCAGAAGAAAAGGCCTTTGGATGTACCTCTTTGAATCCGGCCCTTTCAAAATAGGCGGAGCCCCCGGGATTTGATCCACCCGAGAGTTGTATGTCTCCACCATTTTTTTGGTCGAGTCCACCCGCTTCGCCAACGTTTCGAGCATTCTCAGAACCTCGGTGGATGGACCAGCTCCAGAGCCATTGCTTTCAACCATCCGTGCCTCATCTCTTCTGGGTTCAGCAACACCCTTCGCCTTTTCCGGAGTCGTTTTATCTCTTCCGTTTTGCAGCTGAGCTATTGCGATTCCCTGTTCGGCAATCGCCGTTCTCTGTTCCTGCAACATTTCAAAAATTAAACGCAAGTCAATATTATCATTCGGGGTATCCGGTTCTTTCTGGACTTGTGTCCCGGACAAAGTAATTGAATTGTTAGTATTTAAAGGGTCAGTGGGGTTTGGCAATCCTCGTGGCCCGCTGCCTTCATTTTCGATCACGATCTTGTTGTTGTTGACGTGACCAGATTGCCCACTGTTAGCCATTTGGTCCGTTTTTTCAGAGACAGAACAGTAGATGTTTCTGATTTTGATGGGTGAGACCGAGATCAAGATCAAAGACCACTATTATCCTAGCCCCACGGTGGGCGCCAAACTGTTTACCCCGAATTTGGATAATCAATTAAATTTATGAGTGGGTATAAGATATGTGGTTAAGTCTCAATCTTCTTGATAAGAGAAAGATATATATATATATATAGATATGATATGAAGAGAGCAATGATAATCGGTGGTTTGCTATGTGCTCGTGTGTCTATTAATGCATAAACGGTATTTGATTTAGGAAACGTAAGAAATAAGCAACAAACATAGATTGAATCTGGTATATTGAGAGGGAGATTTGTATATTTTGCTATTACAAGAGTTCTTGGAAATATAGAAGCCAACCCCTTAAGAGGAGGACAATGCCCCTTATTTATAGTAGTGCCCTATGGGCTTCAAACAACATGAAAAATAAAATAATGATGAAAAAGCTCTGAGTTGGATTAGGTTGGCCGTACGGTCTGACACCCGTACGATTAGCAGTTGAGCATGGCAGGACGCTATCGACGCGTGGAAACCGCGTAACGGATCTCCCGGATCAATGACCATGACCAAAACGGACTAACGGCCAGGATCTCCCGGACTAATGGCCACGATCAAACGGACTAACGACTATGATCAAACGGACTAACGACTATGATCAATTCGGACCAACAGCCCCGGTCAAAAGGACCAACGGCCCCGATCAAATGGACCAACGGCCACGATCAATTCGGCTATGGAGAAATCGGTCCAGATGATGATCTTCCCTCTTTTCCTTCGATCTCTGGTCTTACCGGTTCTAACATATGTCCGATTTTTACCGTATACACTGTTCTCCTATGTTCTCGTTTTGTTTGTTGTGTTTGTTTTATTTTGGGACAAGTGTGGAGGCCGGAAAAGATTGCGCGGTTCTGAGATGAGGATTCAAATCGTGGGCACTATGATTTAACTAAATATGATTGCGTTTCTTATATCCTATATCGGAATTGATTATGTACCAGACTTTTTCTTTGTTTTGTCCGCCTTTTAGTTGATGTTACGATAGCTAATATACTTTGAGTTTTTAGGGTTATAACTTGGGGGTTTTGTATTAGATGTGCGGTTCCTTGATTATTTGTTGTTTTTGGGTATTGGATAATTGAGCTATTGATGATTGACTTTCTTGATTTGTTCTATTTTTTCATCTCAGGTTTGGTCGAGTATGAGTCCATGCATCGAGATTTCGGTGAAGTTCCCCCCCCCCCCCCCCCCCCCCCCCTCCCCTTTATTCTTCTTCTGACTTTGAAAATGGCCGGTCTTGAAATTAGAATTATAGTCAAGAATACTCTTTTAAATGGTAAGATAATATTACATGACAGAATTAAAAAAAAAAAAAAAAAAAAAGCTTTAAAGAGAAAATATTATGATACTGCAAGAACAACAACAACAAATATTTTTTGGAAATTGAGGTGCTTGGCTAAAATTTAAGGAAAAAAGCAATTTTCTTAAATAATGAAAATATATTTCCGAAGCTGAATAATGAGCAAGTTATCATGAACTACTATGCAATTTCCATCCGTAGCTCACTTTTTGAGCCTATCATTTGTTTCAAGTATACTTTGAATTAACTTAGATAATATAATTGATAAATCTACTGAATATTATTATAAAAATAAATGCAAAATTATAAAAAAAAATTAGTATTATAATAATCAATTATTTCAAAAGTAAGAAAATCTATGTTATACATTTTATTAAATAGACAAACGTGAACAAAAGACCATTTAGTATGAAGTCACATGTCAATGAAACGACATTAAGTAATAGATAATGCAATGACAATAGACAAAATCATTGAAAAGAGAATTTTTCTAAAATTATTTTTATGGTGTAGATATATTTGGATAAGATTATGTGAACTCAAACCATAACAGACAAAGTTAAAGATAATAAATATTGAACAACAAAAGAATTTCAAGCCTTGGCAAAGTAATGATACCAAGTAATGAATATAATACCTATAAGATAAACAAAGAATACAAATGTCAAAAACTTTAATGTAGAAATATAGAGAAATAAGACTTATGTATATATAAAAAGATTGGGTATAAACTCAAATAGTTAATGCTCACCGCGCATCGCGAGGGTACGTATATTAGTTAAGTCATTAAGTACATTTATTTACATTAAATTTAAGCACTTATATGATCTGAATAGGTCTTAATCATTAAGATCTTAAACAAAGTCGCAATATCATTGAGATGTATTTTTGTGAGGATAATTCTTATCACCGTTCTATCCACAATCACCAGCCACCACCTCTATCATCACAACCACCATCATCATTTGTTAATACCCATTGCCGTCGCTAACCACCAGTCACCACCACCAATCAACTCTGCCATAACAACCACCACTGTTGTTTGCTGTCAACCATAAATGTCAGTCCCTACTACACCTACCACCTCCATCATTATAACTATATCCACTGCCGTTACCGCCACCTCCACTAATATTATTAGCCATTACCACCACTGTCACCAATCCCTAAACCAACTACCTCCGCCATCGCAATTAGCACCGGCGCCAGCTACCACTAACACATCGCCAAACACCACACATTCTTCAGCCACCACCATCAACACCTCCAACTACTAATATCAAGCAATTTTACCATCACAACCACCACCACCACTATCAACTGTCACATCACACTGGTCATTACAACACCAACCACCTTCACTATCGCAATTATCACCACCACCATTATTAGCCACCAACACCAATCATTACCACCACCACAACGACAAACCATCTCCACCATCACTAGCAAACATAAATGTTTTTTCTTATCATGATTTTATTTTAGAAAATTTATAATATTTAGTTATTTTTTATTTGAACTTTATATTTTTTATGTTTACAAATAAATAAATTATGGACATTTAGATAGTGTTTATATATAGAGACAAACATCTTAATCATTCGGATGTGCATTTAGATTCGGACGTCTGAATCTTAATAAAAAAACGAACGAGGCTTTTAAAGATGAAGCAAAAGAAAGAAGAACGTTACAAAAGCAAAAGAAAGAAAAAGAGAGAATACACAAACTGCATAACATAGTACATTGATCAAGATTAATATAGTAGGTAGACACTTATTCTGTTGCTTACAAGAGACTCAAAGTAGGTAAATGAAAAGCAACATAAACATACATGTAGGAAAATCTCTTATATCTGTCAGATTTTTCCCTCGGAAAAACGTGTGTCTTTAGCAGTGAATGCAGTTGGAACCCTCAACTTTGAGAGGGAGGAATGAGACATTGTTTATATTTCTTCCCTAAGATAGGAGTCCCACATGAATTGCACATCCAACCGTCAGAACAATCACTTTGCTTACTGCAAGGTCTCTTACAAGTCAACCAACCATCATCTAGCATTAGATTTCTTTCAACCATATCCATATCCAAGGCTAAGTTTCGCAATGCTTGCACTTTCATCTTCGGCGAGGGATTAACTGCATATTAAATCAATCAAAATTGAGTTAAACATTAATATAAAATAATGTATACACAACACTGCTTCCGTTCCATTTTATGTGGCTTGACACAAAGTAATGAAATAAAGACTTTTGAAACTTGTAGTTTAGAATAAGATATAAACACTTGTACAGCTATAAATCTTCTCATTAATGGTAAAATAAAAATTCTTTAATATAAAAAGATCTTATTCTTTTGTGTCACATAAATTGAGACAAAGACTATATTATATGGAAAGCGAGCTATAGGAAGAGGAGAATGCAACTACTAACTAATAGTCGCCATGAGGAGAACAACCAAAAAGAAAGAAAACTTATTTCCAGCCATTGACAATGCTTTGTCTTGAAGCCTCAAGTAGGGAAGTGTTTTTATTTTCAATTCATTAGGGACATATTTATAGCACTTCGTCAAGGTCTAATGCCAATTTTGTGAGCTCTTTTACTTTAACTAGACGGCCTATGCCCGCGCTGCGCACGGGCCCAACACTTCGGATTATAGTATATCTATATATATGTAGTTGTGTTTAGATAGTGATAATGTTATGACCCGTGTTTTCACACGTTTGGAAAGACTTGAATTACATTGGATTCTTGAGATATAAGATCAATTTGATATTTTGTTGAACATAGGAGTTATGCATGAAAGAATAGAGTCATGAAAGTGTGGGACAAGGTTAAGGGTAATTTTGAAATTTTGGAAATTAGTTTCGGGAATTACAAAATGTGATCCATAAGTATTGGGCTCAAAAAATAATTGAAGCAAAGTGAGGCCCAAAATGGGGTGCTTGGCCGGCCACTTTGGCTTGGTCCAAGCCCATTTTATGGGTCATGTGCTTGGTCATGTGACCAAGCACTTCAATACTTATATAATTGAAGACTATGATAAGTATGAAAGGAGATAACCAAGAACAAAAAAATAGAAGAGGAGAAAGAAGAGGGTTTCGGGTTTGCTAGGAAAAAATAGGTACCAAAAATCTTGCTTCAAAAATTTATTTCTTGTTGATTTCCTACTAAGTCAAGGTTCCTTTGTAACTTGGTATAGTTGGATTGGAGTGGGGAGCATTAGAATCATCAAAGTGACTATATCTCCAAGTGAAGGAAACTTGAAGAAAAGGTATGAATTTCTACCTTTTTATTGTGTTGTGAAGTTTTGATTGTGTTGTAGTATATGGAAATGTGTTGATTGTATGAAGAAATGGAAGTTTGCAATGTGGGTTTGGTATATGGCTTGTAGCCGTGTGTATATGCATGTTGTATAGCCAAATTGTATTGAATTTATGTTATATTCTAGTTATGATTGTGATGAAATGCATGTGGGAATTGAAAGTTGGATGAATTTAGTTGATATGGAAAAATAAGCATATGGCCGTGTGGTATGTTGGCTATGGAGTGGAATTGATTAAGTTTGTTTAGTGTATTGGAGTGTTGTTGTAATGCTTGGCATAGAAATGAAGTTAGAATGATATAAGTTTGTATTGAATTGGAATGTAGAAACTTATGTCGTTTTAGTATGATTTTCCGACATTAAGGAAATGAAGTTGTTTGGTTGTTAATGGTGATAATCATTGATGAATTTGGAAGTTGGAAACTTGTTATGGAATTGCATGCCAAAGATTTGATGTTTTGCATAAGTTAAGACTTTGGCGGACAATTGTATATTATGTATATCAAGTGTATATCTTAAGGCAATCGATATGAAATGTATCTAGAACTATATGGTGATGATCTTGATTGTTGATGAATGTGAAATTATTGATATTAGTGAAAGTTTGGATTGAAATGAAGGTTATGTCAACTTGTGAGAAAAATGTCTTGTTGAAGGATATTTGTGTTCTTAATGTTCTTTGTTGATGTTAATGTCGTCGTTTGGGTTGTTGTTGATGATTTCTAGCCGAGTTGAATTCTCGGGGTGCCATATGTATAGGGGAAGTGCTGCCGAAATTTCGGTAGCCAAATATGATTAAAGTTGTAATAATGGCATTAATAACTCACAATTGGTAAACTTGACCAATTGCAGTTTTTCGACGAAACGGGAAGTGAGTTTGGAAAGGCTTAAGGAGCGTGAAAGGTATGTAAAGCAAACCCAATTCTTCCCTTGGCATGCCCTTAGTGTGTTAGAGTCGGATCCGGGCCTCGAAGGACCTCTTGGCCCTCGGAATCCGCAAGACAAAATTTCAGTTTTTCCTTCAGTAGAATTGAACCATCTTTGATACGCTATTTCTTGAAATTATGCAACTTTGCTCCAAATTACTTGGAAAGTCATAGAATGTCTGTATAACCTTTTTAGGTGATACCATAAGCTTAGAGGGCATAATTTGAGCCCGCCGCCTTATTTGTCCCGAGGCGGGCCCACTATTTCCGGTTTTGCCCCTAATATGCTAAAGCTTACTTTTTAAGCGATTTTTGAAAGAAATGTTTTGATTACCTTACTAATCGCTTAAAGAATATTATTTTAAATATTCTATTAAATCTTATAAATTATTTTGACACTCGGAATGACTTCAGGAAGGTTATATTCCTGTAAATTATTATGATATCCGAATTGTATTAGTTCTGATTCCGTCCGACTCCATTGGATTTGTTTGGCTTTGATACGCTTCATCGAGTCTTTGAAACCATTTATGATATTTTTAAATTGCATTAGTCTCTCACTACTCCATTCGTGGATGTCCCAATGTTTCCCACACTGAGCCCGGGCCAGGATATGTTGTCAAGCGTAATTCTCTGCATTGTTCGCCGCGTCCCGATGTGAGGGGGCAGGTATACGCGTACATGGGTCTGTGGAGTATGATGTGTCATGTCCGCCTATTCTGATCTGATCTGTTATGGCCATTTTGATATGACATTATATGATACGGGGCCACGCCCCTTTTTCTGATTCCTCTGTATAGTGGCACCAGCATCGGGAGGGTGGCCACATTCTGTCTGCCGAGTCCCGTGGCAGGGACCGGATATGATATGATATGATATGACATATGTTTCTGTACACATTCTGTCTGATTTGGAAATATGCATTTGACACTCTGGATTTTGTACCCATTTTCTGTAATCATTATGATTTGACTTCTGTGATTCCGCTTTACATATTCAGTACATATTTCGTACTGACCCCCTTTCTTCGGGGGCTGCGTTTTCATGCCGCGCAGGTACGGACGACAGGTTTGCTGATCCGCACGTTTAGGATCCCATTTCTGCTATTTTGGGGCGCTCTCTTCTACAGAGCCCATCTTTTGGTACAGTCTGTCACTGCTATCTGGATATGTACTTTGTTCAGGGTATGACGGGGCCCTGTCCCGTCTTATGATTGCGATATGTTCTGTAGAGGTCTGTGGATACATCTGTGTGGGTTCTGTACATATGTTTGGGATGTTTTGTTATATGACAGCCTTATCGGCTTCTGTGTGCCAAGTCTGCTCTTCTGCTAAATTCTGTAGCATCCACTAATGTTATTATTATATTATTATTCTGATAATATGCTAATTTGGGTATCGGGTACGTATAGGTGCCCAGCTAGGGCACTGGTCGCGGCCCACGGGGTTGGGTCGTGACAGATAATATATATATATATATATATATATATATATATATATATATATATATATATATACTATGTTCAAAATACGATTAATATAACATTGTAGTTTGTGCTCCGTATCTAAAACTTTATTTTATTCGTGTTTGCTACGAAAATTTATTAATACTTTTTAAAAGAGAAGACTTGTTTAAAAGAAAACTATTTTTCTCTCTTTGAGATAAAATAATAGCAATATTTAAGCATCAGTTGATACTTTCAATTTTAATTCAATTAATTTAAAAGTGTAAAATACTTATTATTTTTTTATCAAATTTTGATTTGGATAATTCTAATTCTAATTATTAAATTAATTTTACATGTTTAAAACGAAACAAAGTAGAAATTAATTTTCTATTTAAACGAAGAAATGCTATTTTTTAATTTTTGGTAAATATTCTCGGTTTAACTCATTTTACTTGTCATGTTGTATTTTGCATAGTTTTTTAAGGAAACGTGAATTAGAATTATAATTTGACTAATTTACCTTATTCATTATTTAATCTTCATTTGATATTAATCTCTTTTCACATTTGTTAGAGTAAGAATAATAAAAATAAAAAAATAATTAAATTGTATCTTATTTTTTAAATATATATATTCTAAGTTTATTTATTTTAGTAAACATAACAAATAAATGACATGGCGGAATGAGGTCCATGTTTTTTGCTGTGCAATAATTTCATTTGCTTTCACTAATGGGTTAATATGCATGTGGCAATGAATCCACTATTATTGACTTGATGGGGATACTTTGGGAATTATATGAATATTGTTTGATTTTTTAATATATGGGGTGCACGTTTTTTTTTCGTGCGTTTGGAGAGGGTGGGGTTCACCTTTTTTTCTTTTTTTTTTAAGAGTGACTGTCGACGAAGTCGACGAAGCATGGGTAAACTGATGCTTCTATATAGTAGAAAAATAGAAATATAATAAAGTATTTCTATCTACTTTTTAGAAGAGTTGGTAATATAAAGTATAAAACGTAATTTTTTTGCCCTTAAATAAAAAAGTGGGTGGGACCACAAAGGATTTTTTTATCCTTAAATAAAAAAGTAGGACCGAACACGGACGATGATCTTGACTCTATAAACCGGCTCTTCTATATAGTAGTAATAGTAAAGTAATACATATAATTTTTTTTATCAAATTTTGATTTGGATAATTCTAATTCAAATTATTATATTAATTTTACATGTTTAAAATGAAATAAAGTAGAAATTTGATTTTCTATTTAAATGAAGAACTTCTATTTTTTAATTTTAGTAAATAGTTTTTGTTTAACTCATTTTACTTGTCATGTTATTTTTTACACGATTTTTTAAGGAAACGTCAATTAGAATTATAATTTCACTAAAATACCTTATTAATTATTTGATCTCCATTTAATATTATTTTTTCTTTTATGACATTAATCTCTTTTCACATTTATTAGAGTAAGGAAAAAATGAAAAAGTAATTAAATTCTATCTTATTTTAATATATAAGTATTTTAAGTATGTTGCTGTACAATAATTTCATTTACTCTCACTAATGGGTTGATACGCATGTGGCAATGAGTCCATCATTATTGATTTAATTGTTTGATTTTCTAAGCATTTTTTTAACATTGTTTGTTTTTTTTAATATAGGATTCACTTTTTTTTTTAATATTGCTTGATTTTATTAATATGGGGTCCACTTTTTTTTTCCCGTGAGTTTGGATGTGGTGGGTTCCACTTTTTTTCTTCTAAATATTGGTTGGTGTTTAATATGAGGCCCACAATTTTTTTTAACATTGTTTGTTTTTTTAATATGGGATTCACTTTTTTTTTTAATATTGCTTGATTTTGTTAATATGGGGTCCATTTTTTTCCCGTGAGTTTGGATGTTGGTCCTCCTTTGGCTATAGAATAGAATATAATAGAAATAGATGGGTACAACATAGAATGCTCTATGTACAATTTGTTAATGCTATGTTCATCCTCCTTTGGCACTTATATATAATAGAACTAGACGGTCTATGCCTGTGCTCAGAGGCGGAACTAGAATTTGAAGGTGGCGGGTGCCACTATTTTCTTTAATGTACATCTTATTAGAAATGTATATTTGGGTCGGGTCCATCTCTTTTTAATTTATTCGGGTCAAATTAATAGGCTTTTTTTATTTGCAAATATGAAAATTAAATCTCAAAAATCAAGAAACGAACATAGTTAGCATCTTAAACAAGGAATCACACTCATTAACACCCATTAACAACAGAATTAAAATCAACATTTTCACCAGGGACTTGCATCTCTTATATATATTAAAAAAAATGAATTTGCACAAGTAAAATAACATCTTCAATAAGAGAATTACACCAATCAAAATAAGAAAAATAATAAAAAAAACTCTTCAATAGGTAAATACACCCCATAAGTAAATGTAGAATTAGATAAACTACAAGTTCTCAAAAATAAATCATAAATTTCATGTTTTTTCTAAGCAGTGATTACGAAATTTCCATCACAATTTAAGTAGTAAAAGTGATTTAAATTGAAATTATACGTACTCTAATTCATTTCCCATGTTATTTATTGCTTATTAAGAGTGTCCCAAGTCAAATCTAGACAAGTAAACATGGACGGAGGGAGTAATAAACAAAAGAAATTATATAAAAAAAATGAATTTTGATCTCAATCCAAAATTCCCATTGAGACCCAAGTTTTCGATTTAAATACTCACATATTTGAGATTAAGAGAAATGCTTAATTTAAGGGATTTTGAAGTTTCTATTTGTGTGTTCTCGCTAGAGATCACAGATAAAATAATACTCCCTCCGTTTCAATTTATATGAACCCATTTGACTGGGTTAAGAAAGAGGGAAGACTTTTGAAACTTGTGGTTCAAAATAAGCCTTGAAAATTTGTGTGGCTGTAAATCATTCATAAAGTGAATTTGTTTCAAAATTAGGAAAGATGTCATTCATTTTGGCACGGACTAAAAAGGAAATAGGTTCAAACAAATTGAAAATTGGAAGGGCCGAAAAGGGAATTACTGGTACAAAGGAAGTAAAAAGCGCAAAGAAAAATAGGAGTCGAAAAATGTTCAAGATAGATTCAAACTTGTGTCAGCCAGCCGTGACACTTTTGTCTAATTTACGATTGGGGGTGGCAGGATCAAATATTTAACCTAATTTAAGCAAATTATAACATAAGTATATAAAAAATTTATTAATCGAGAGGGTGCCATGCCACCCCCACCCTAAAGGGTGGATCCGCCTCTGCCTGTGCTGCGCACGGGCCCAACACTTCGGATTATAGTGTATCTATATATATGTAGTTGTGTTTAGATAGTGAAAATATATATATGTCCTTGCGATCACTAGTACTCGTTTTGAACGAACGTTTAAAAATATTCAGTACAAATTTAGATATCAGATTTTAAAATTCTTAAATAAAATTCATTGCATTATAATAACGAAAAGACAAAACTAATTTTCTCCATTTTTTTGCGTGGATTGTCCTTCTTTTGGGGTGGACTTTAATTTTGGCCCCTCAAATTGATGGTCTTTAATTTTTATCCTTCGCCTAATATCTTGAGATTCTGGGTTCGAATCCTAGCTCAGTTAAAAAAAAAAAAAAGATTTTGCAACGCAGAGGTTTGGCTTCGGAAGGCAGAATTTTGCCTTTAAAACTTTGCTTTGCGATTTTTTTTTAAATTTTTAACTGAGGAAAGTTCGAATCCGAAACTAAATAATTTTTTAGTAAAGGATAAAAATTAAAAACCACCCCCAGCTAAGGACAATCCTGCAAATTGCCCAATTTTTTTTTTTAGAAAAAATTACTTTCAATGAAGGGAAGGAATAGCTAGATTTGCCCATGAAATGGACCATAACCTATTGGTCCATGGCTTACAGCTATAGTTTGGCCAATTACTAAAGCATCAGTGAAATAAGAAATTGGCTTGACATTTACTTATGAACTTGTTTTTATCGTTATATAGCATAGCGGTCCATGAATAGCCAACAAGTGCCTACTGCCAACTGTTTATTAATGTATATTTTGGCTTGCTCCTTCATTTTAGAGTGTCATTTTTGTTTTGCCCTTCCCCTTTTATATTAATGGCTAAGAAAGATTCAATCTCTCGATGTGATTACAACTGATAATAATTGACATAACCAATAGAAGCAAACATCTTGGCAAGTTTTTAACCTGAGGAAAATTGAAATTTGAACTCTTAAGCTCAATCTAAATCCAAAGTTCGGAATTGGGTTGTCTTTTTTCAGGTTCCTACCAGGTGCTTGCAACCATTCTGGGCTTCAACCAATTAGATTCGCTTCGCGTAAACTCCATTACAGGAAAAACGCTCTTTATCAGAATTTTTTATTTTCGATGCTCTAACGTGATGGCAGTGCCTTGTTTTTGTAACTCCTAAAAATATTACTTTCAGTTTAGTACTCCCTTTATCACAAATTTATGTGGCACTATTGATTTTTCGAAATTTAAATTATATAAACTTTGATCAATATTTTAAATATATTTTTTCTACATATTGATATAAAAAGAATTGCAACTTATATTACTTCTCGTATAGTCTTTTGATCTTGAAATATTGAGTTGATTTAATTCAGCATAGCTTTAAAAATTAGTCAAATTAACTCTCGGAAAGTAAAAAATACCACATAAATTGAGATGGAGGGAGTAGTTATTAATGTATGTGTCATAGAGCTATTATAGGGCCAACACATAATTTGTCTCGTGATCCATCTTATGCTATATATCCTCAGTCCTCAGACATTAGTGGGGAGTAGATGACAATTGAGTTGACATATCACGTTTTACATATGACTGCTATTAATGTGAAAATATCCCCTTAGGTCACTAGTATTGAAAAATTATTAATCTGCTACTTGTTCATGATTTTGACTCGTGTGCCTGTTGATGCCTAGGTATAACAGCTTTGTCCTTTGTGTATATTGTCCTTGTGCGCTCCCCTATAGGTCTAAGAATGTCTTGTTTTTAAGTTTTATTTTAATCATTCAACTATCATTTCTCATATAACTAGACGGCCTATGCCGGTGCGCAATTTAATCATTCAACTATCATTTCTCATATAACTAGACGGCCTATGCCTGTGCTGCGTACGAGCTTAACACTTCGGATTATAGTGTATATATATATATATATATATATATATATATATATATATATATATATATATATATATATATACACACACACTATGTTCAAAATACGATTAATATAACATTGTAGTTAGTACTCTGTATCTAAAACTTTATTTTATTCATGTTTGCTACGAAAATTTATTAGTACTTTTTAAAAGAGAAGACTTGTTTAAAAGAAAACTATTTTTCTCTCTTTGAGATAAAATAATAGCAATATTTAAGCATCAGTTGATACTTTCAATTTTAATTCAATTAATTTAAAAGTGTAAAATACTTATTATTTTTTATCAAATTTTGATTTGGATAATTCTAATTCTAATTATTAAATTAATTTTACATGTTTAAAACGAAACAAAGTAGAAATTAATTTTCTATTTAAACGAAGAAATGCTATTTTTTAATTTTTGGTAAATATTCTCGGTTTAACTCATTTTACTTGTCATGTTGTCTTTTGCATGATTTTTTAAGGAAACATGAATTAGAATTATAATTTGACTAATTTACCTTATTCATTATTTGATCTTCATTTGATATTAATTCCTTTTCACATTTGTTAGAGTAAGAATAAAAATAAAAATAAAAATTAAATTGTATCTTATTTTTTAAATATATATATTTTCAATATATTTATTTTAGTAAACATAACAAATAAATGACATGGCGGAATAGCAAATATAGCAATTAAATATTTTGAAGAACAGTAATAATATGGGGTCCATGTTTTTTGCTGTGCAATAATTTCATTTGCTTTCACTAATGGGTTAATATGCATGTGGCAAGGAATCCACTATTATTAACTTGATAGGGATACTTTGGGAATTATATGAATATTGTTTGATTTTTTAATATATGGGGTGCACGTTTTTTTTTTTTTTTTTGATGTTGCCTTTTTTCTTTTTTTAACATGGGGTCCACTTTTTTTTTTCATGAGTTTGGAGAGGGTGGGGTCCACTTTTTTTTTCATGCGTTTGGAGAGGATGGGGTTCACCTTTTTTTTTTTTTTTTTTTTTTTTAAGAGTGACTGTCGATGAAGCATGGGTAAACCGATGCTTCTATATAGTAGAAAAATAGAAATATAATAAAGTATTTCTATCTACTTTTTAGAAGAGTTGGTAATATAAAGTATAAAACGTAATTCTTTTGCCCTTAAATAAAAAAGTGGGTGGGACCACAAAGGATTTTTTTACCCTTAAATAAAAAAGTAGGACCGAACACGGACGGTGATCTTGCCTCTATAAACCGGCTCTTCTATATAGTAGTAATAGTAAAGTAATACATATCATTTTTTTTTATCAAATTTTGATTTGGATAATTCTAATTCAAATTATTATATTAATTTTACATGTTTAAAATGAAACAAAGTAGAAATTTGACTTTCTATTTAAATGAAGAACTTCTATTTTTTATTTTTTAGTAAATATTTTTTGTTTAACTCATTTTACTTGTCATGTTATTTTTTACACGATTTTTTAAGGAAACGTCAATTAGAATTATAATTTCACTAATTTACCTTATTAATTATTTGATCTCCATTTAATATTATTTTTTCTTTTATGGCATTAATCTCTTTTCACATTTATTAGAGTAAGGAAAAAATGAAAAAGTAATTAAATTCTATCTTATTTTAATATATAAGTATTTTAAGTATGTTGTTGTACAATAATTTCATTTACTCTCACTAATGGGTTGATACACATATGGCAATGAGTCCATCATTATTGATTTAATTGTTTGATTTTCTAAGCATTTTTTTAACATTGTTTATTTTTTTAATATAGGATTCACTTTTTTTTTTTTTAATATTGCTTGATTTTATTAATATGAGGTCCACTTTTTTTTTCCGTGAGTTTGGATATGGTGGGTTCCACTTTTTTTTTTATTTATTTAATATTGTTTTGTGTTTAATATGAGGCCCACAATTTTTTTTAACATTGTTTGTTTTTTTAATATGAGATTCACTTTTTTTTTTTTTTTAATATTGCTTGATTTTGTTAATATGGAGTCCATTTTTTTCCCTTGAGTTTGGATGTGGTGGGTGCCACTTTTTTTTCTTCTTTTTTTTTTTTTTAATCCTGGTTGGTGTTTAATAAGGGACTCACAATTTTTTTTTTAACATTGTTTGTTTTTTTAATATGTGATTTCAGTTTTTTTTTTAATATTGCTTGTTTTTGTTAATATGGGGTCCACTTTTTTTTTCCCGTGAGTTTGAATGTGGTGGGTTCCACCTTTTTTCTTCCTTTTTTTTTTTAATACTGGTTGGTGTTTAATATGAAGCCCACAATTTTTTTTAATATTAGTTGTTGTTTAATATATATGGGGCCCACAATTTTTTTAAATTTTAGTTGTTGTTTCATATATATGGGGCCCACAATTTTTTTAATTTTATTTTAGTTGTTGTTTAATATATATGGGGCCCACAATTTTTTTATGGGGCCCCATTCTATTTTTTTTAAATACCGGTTGGTGTTTAATATGGGGCCCACAATTTTTTTTTAACATTGTTTGTTACATTGTTTGTTTTTTTAATATGAAATTCACTTTTTTTTTAATATAGCTTGATTTTGTTAATATGGGGTCCACCTTTTTTTCCCGTGAGTTTGAATGTGGTGGGTTCCACTTTTTTCTTCCTTTTTTTTAATACTGGTTGGTGTTTAAAATTGTGCCCACAATTTTTTTTATTTTAGTTGTTGTTTAATATATATGGGGCCCACAATTTTTTTTATGAGGCCCCACAACGGACGATGCAAAAGGATCCCAACCGGCTCTTCTATATAGTTAGAATATATAAGTATTTTAAGTATGTTGCTGTATAATAATTTCATTTGCTCCCACTAATGGATTGATACGCATGTGGCAATAAATCTATCATTATTGATTTAATGAGATACTTTGGAAATTACATAAATATTGTTTGATTTTTTAATATGAGCTGCACTTTTTTTTTTTTACATTATTTTTTTTTTAATATGGGATTCATTTTTTTAATGTTGCTTGATTTAGTTGGGGCCCACACTTTTTTTAATATTGGTTGATGTTTAGATGAGGCCAGCACCTTTTTTTTTTTTAATATTCGTTGATGTTTAGGTGGGGCCCACACATTTTTTTTTAATATTGTTTGTTACATTGTTTGTTTTTTTAATATGGATTCACTTTTTTTTTAATATTGCTTGATTTTGTTAATATGGGGTCCACTTTTTTTCCCGTGAGTTTGGATGTGGTGGGTTCCACTTTTTTCTTCCTTTTTTTTAATACTGGTTGGTGTTTAAAATGGGGCCCACATTTTTTTTTAATATTAGTTGTTGTTTAATATATATGGGGCCCGCAATTTTTTTATGGGGCCCCACAACGGATGACGCAAAAGGAGCCCAACCGGCTCTTCTATATAGTTAGAATATATATAAGTATTTTAAGTATGTTGTTGTACAATAATTTCATTTGCTCCCACTAATGGATTGATACGCATGTAGCAATGAATCCATCATTATTAATTTAATGAGATACTTTGAAAATTACATAAATATTGGTTGATTTTTTAATATGAGCTGCACTTTTTTTTTTAACATTTTTTTTTTTTTAATATGGAATTCATTTTTAATATTGCTTGATTTTGTTGAGGCCCACACTTTTTTTAATATTGGTTGATGTTTAGGTTGGGCCCACACCTTTTTTTTTAATATTGATTGATGTTTAGGTGAGGCCTGCACCTTTTTTTTTTTTTTGATTGACGACCAACATGGGTGCCAACCCATGCTTCTATATAGTAGTAAAGTAAAGTAAAATATGAATTGTCTACCATGAAATCGTGTCTCTCGTGCAAGGATCAAAGCAACGTCTATATATTGTAAACAAATGCATAATTTCAAAGCGTCATTTTCAATAATCGTAGCTGAGAACTATTAATAATCGTAGCTGAGAATTATTAAGTAACCAGAATAGTATAAATAGTGCAAGTTAACATACTTTAGCCATAGATTAATCATGCTTCGGGACTCTGAAATTTTAATATTTTATATAGAAACCTACTTATTTTTGTGCGATTAATAAGGTAGGGTCAATACATCAAGGATAAACAAAACTTCAGATTGCCGTTTCAGTGGTTGAAAAGTGCTCGAACTCCATTTTTGTTTGAAGACTTGGTGTCATTAGCTTTAAGTTCTTTATGTTTTAGGATTTAGATTTAAGCGTGCTATTTTTTAGTCAAAATTGCAGCATTCATACCAATCTCAAAATAATTAAATTGCATCATTCATAACAATATGAAAATACTTAAACTTGTTTATTAATAACAAACCCAAACTTGTTAAAATACAATCATCAAAGAAAGGAAAAAAACTTAAAAAACATTCATCAATTCATGCCCTTGAGTTGATCTTCCATCACCACTAGATCTGCCACCACCACAAAAGTTTCCTCCGCCACGAGAGGTATTTCCACTACGAGATGTAGTTTGAACACCATGACGTAAGGGACACTTGAGCTTCTCATGACCAACATAATTTCAAAATGAGCATTTTCGAGTGTATCTCCCTGGTGGAACATCCATTTCATTAGGAATACGGGAGTATGCTTTCTTTTTGAATTTACGGATAAATGCTTTATTTGCAACCATGGAAGGTGGATCCGGTGACCAATAACTATCACTACCAAGTGTGTAGAACCTTCCAACATATGTTTTTGCATAATTTTCAATTGTATATTCCTCAGCGATGTACGTGGAGACGTTCTTTCTCATTGTGATAAAACACTTAAAGGCATGAGAACATGACATGTGATATGATTGCCACTTGCCACATGTGCATGTTCTTGGAAGCTCAAAAATTGTGTGGACGTTACCTCCTTTACGTTGGTGCACACTTGTTGTGAGTTCAAATATGTGCTCTGCATAGTTGTACTCCATCTGGTCATGTTGTTGAGCCTTAAATTTATGATATTTGAACATTTTTGATGGTTTTGGCAACCATCTTAGACCGTCTGCTGCAAGTGCTTTGGCCTCTTTTGATCTATTGACGAACCGCTCCACAACTTGCTTAAAAGTCATTCTCACCATTGCGGTGACGAGTAGTCCCCGTGCAGATTTCAACAAGCCATTGAATGACCCAGAGCTATTTGTTGTCAGCATCCCCCATCGTTTAACTTTATCCTGGTATAATGTCCATTTGTCTTTATCAATTATATTCAACCAGTGAAAGGCTTCCTCATCCGCCCGCCTAATAATCTCCATCTGCAGGTGGAACTTCTTCTCCTGGTGCTCTGTTGCAGCCGCCGATATCCAATTGCAAAGTGCTGGGCTTCGATATGCCTTTTGGAAGTTTGCCTTCAAATGCCTTAAACAATAACGATGGTAGGCAGAGGGTGACTGCCATCGATGCAAATTAAACCTATTGTGCAATATGCCAATATTTTTGTCTGATATATCACATATACCCATGCGATCCTTAATAACGTGTTGCCTCAAGTAGTTCAAAAACAGACCCCACGTACTAATCCTCTCATTAGCTGCAATTGCAAAAGCTTGAGGGAATATAGCTCCATTTGCATTCATTCCAACTGCAATTAGCAGCTTTATGTCGTATACCCTGTACACATGTGTTCCATCTATTGATTGCTGGCCGACAATGAGCAAAACCATCAATGCATGGTTTGAATGCCCAAAACACAAACTCAAAAATATTACCGGGCACACCACGCTTCGATTTGAGCTTCCATTCAACAACAGTACCAGGATCGAAGTGTTGTAGAGCCGCTATGTATCTCGGCAACTTCTTGAAAGAGCCCTCCCAATTGCCGTAGACTATCTCATGTGTATGCCTATGCCCAAGATATGCCTTCCGCCTACTAACGGTTTTGCAATATACTTTCAGAACGGCTGTAATACAATCTTTAATAGGGTATCAGATAAGTTGAAATATCAACATATAGCAACAAGGAACATCGTATTAACATCAAAATTAAAATAAACTTAGGCCAAAGGTATACCTTGGGCTTTTTCCGATGTCGCCAACTAACACACGAGCAATCATAGTGGTACCTAGATTGCAATGATCATCTGGGAGGTCACCCATATCACAAGTGTGCTTTGTGTAGAACTTTGAAATAGTCCATATCTTTTCAGCAGACTCCTTACTACGGAGCATCCATTGGCAACCTTGATATTTTCGCTTGCGGACCAATCGCCAAAGTTTTCGAGTGGAATCATCAACTTTGAACTCCCTCATCCCCTGGCTGCAATAAATCTTAGCAGCCCTTTGCAATGATTTTTTCGAGTTGAAAATCATGCCTTTTTCAATATGTATCATCTGTTTTACAAGATCCACTGACTTTTTCCACAAACTTCACTGATTATTATCATCATCCCTAGCAAAGACAAAGGCATCTGGGCGATCTTGAAGATGATCAAGATAGGGGATCTCATCGGAATGCCACTGAACCTGGTTCAACTCTTGCTGTTGAAATTGGCTTTGCGGCTGAACCGGGATCGACTCTTACTGTTCAAATGGGTGCTGTGAATTCAATTCTTCCTGATGTGTCGGACTGTTCATCATGTCTTGCAAAAGTTCTACTTGATATTGAGGATTAGGTCCAACCTCAACCTCATCCTCACTTTTTTCATTTTCACTTTTCTCCGCATTAGGTATTACCTCACTATCACTATTGATGTTAAAAAAATAGATGTACCGATAGTAATTAACTGCACTGAAACTTGAGGAAGGACCATCGTTTTGAGTAGTTGGATAGGCTGAGGATGTTCCAACCTGATTCATCCATCCCGATTGAGAGGACTGTCCGATATGATCAGTATTAGGTGTATAACCCCTAAAAAATATAGTCAACTTCATTAGTAGCATTCAAGTAATAAACATATGCTACTACACATAATAATAATGAATATTTACCACTGCCCATCAAATTGCTGACTTAAACTTTCTAGAGGCATTTGACTCCTCAAAATGCCTTCATAAGTACTCATGTCAGGGTAATTGTGTTCATAAGTAGGTTTCGCTTAACGACTTCAGCCTGAATTCTAGACGGGGCTTCCCGACGAGGTCTATTTCGGGCTTCCCGAGGAGCTGTAGCCATGAATTCAAATCGATTAATGGGGACCTTCTCTACGTACATTTCAAGGCCGTTTAAAGTTATGCATTCCCTATAATCATAAGGCACCTTCAAATAATCCGTCAAAGAAACATCGTCTTGACTGTACCACAGAAATAACAAATATCGAGAAAACAAAACTCTTAATAAATCCTCTCCTTCCACCACTCCTTACATAAATTAGCAATTTCAGACAACAAAATAAAATTAAAACACACCAATAGAAGCCAATAGGTCAGATCCGTTAATTTCACTTGGATGATATATATGAAGTGCATCAGAATATGAGAAGAATGGATGCAATTCAAGGGATTATATAAATTAGTAGCTGAAAACTGGAAGAGGAAAACTTTAGTAACAGAAAGCTCACATTTATCGAATTCATTATGATATACTAAGTGTCTTTAATTTAGAGACTTGTAGAAATCATTTTTCAGTTTTTTGACATAGCACACGAATGGAAAAAAAATTAAGAAAAAGGCCAAGATAGAAGAAAACGCATAATTATGTTTCTTGGCAATTAATTATTAATGAGACTAATTTAGAAAAGAGTTAAACATGATACCTTTATTTTTTTGGCCAATCTGTTAGGGAAAAAGAAGAGAAAATGTCAAAAAATGAGAGAAGAGATAAACAGGATTCCTATACAATGCAAAAACCAAACAATGACTTACCGAAATGATGTAAGAGACGCGCAAAAAAAATGACGAACCTTTACTTTATGAACAATGACTTTGAGATTGAGTAATTTTTCTTTAATATATATTACTGATTAAGGAAAAAATCGAAGGAGAAAGTCTGACCTTTAGGTACCGTCTCTCCAGCAACCCTGCGACCATTTGGCGCAAAGCTGATGCATTAACACCTCTGTTATGATAGGCAAAAAAAACTACGACAAAATTGAAGATCATAATAACTTTAATGGACCCGAACTTCGTACTCTCTGGACAAAACAATGTCATATACATAGCAACAACAGCATACTCAGTGTCATATACATAGCACATGCACAAATTGCAATTGGATAAAAGATGAATTAAAACTGAATGAAACAGTCTTACCGTTTTTTCATGGCAAATATGGGTCAAAGGAATATCATAAAAAGAATTGAAAGGGCGAAATAAGGGAAGTTTCTCTCGTTGTTATTTTCGTCACTGTTAGAAGCCAAAATCAGAGGCACCAATCGAAAGGAAAAATTTGAAGGCAAAATCAGGGCATCGTCTCAATGGCGCTAAAGCCATATCAAACGAAGGAGGATAAAGATCATTGTAGCCCCTGCGATGGAAAGATCACCATAGAGATCAGGAAGAGCAGGAGAAAAGTATTGGGTTAGGGGGTAATTATTTTTAAAGCATATATATGCCATCTTTGTACCCGATATACATATTGCATACATACATTATTTTCTCATGAAATATATACATGTTAAATTTTTCTATATATACTATATACATCATATCATATATATAAAAAAGCCACGTTCCTTCCAAAAAAAAAAAAGGGGAAAGGTTACACCTTGTAGCGTAAATGATATTGGATATCTTCCAATTATTTTTAAATCAAAATCACTCCAAATAACTTGTAGTCTATTATACAAGGCTTTGATACAAGCCAAGCTACCTCAAGGACATTTAGAGAATCGTCCCGGGGATTCCAAGTGTGGATGATAGCGTGGGAGGAGGGATTAAGATGGATGTCATAAAAGTGGACGTGCTAAGACACATTTTGTTGCCATCCCGAGGGACCCATGCATTGATGATTGTATGGGAGAACAAAAGGGCGAAAGAAGGGGAAGATGGCGCAACATGCATCCAGCATAGTGCGCACTGCGTCCAGCAAAATGCGCCACATGTTGAACATGCGAACCAACAGCTCCAACGCAAAGTGTGTCAGTAAATCTGGGGATTTTAAGGAGCACAAGATGCGGCGGAACAGTAGGGCCGTATGTTGAACATGCGTCTCGCATATGGAGCCACAAAACATGACATCCAGATCTTTTTAGTCATTTTTGCAAACTTGAGAGCCACTTTTGGGCCTCTTGTGTAATAATTTAGTCTAAGACTATAAATAGCGTAAGTTAGTTCATTTCAAACGGATTTGGATGAATTGATGAATATTTGAGTGTTTTAGGGTTATCTCTAGAGAGAGAAACTTGTGAGAGAGGCCTTTGGTAGGCTCTTGTTGATTATTGATTGTGAGAGGATTGGTTGCTTGGGAATTTAATTTGCTTGAGGTCATCCTAAGAGGTTGGTGCTATCTAGAGTGTAATTAGGAGGTCTTGGTTATTGAAGAACCTTGGTTGCCTAATTGTGCCTATTTTTGTGTCAATCTATCTATCTTTTCTTTTCCTTTTGTTTATCTTCTTAATTTCTCGTTTCCGCGTATCCGTTATTGTATCAGGCTTGGAGTAGTTTTGAGAATTTTAAGTTAAGTGAAAACTTAACGTGGTATTTTGGGGGAGAATCATAACGCAAATTATTTTCCTCGAATATAATTTCTCCGTTCCAGAATAAAGCAACCCTAATTTGTGGAACATCTTCCATTTTTTGACTAATATAGGATTACAAAACGTAAAAGTTGGATGAAACTTAGAAATTGTGTTTTTTCTTTCATACAAAATCTGTATTAATAAGGTTTGAATGCGTTTGAATATTCAATCAATGCATGTATGCAATTAGTGTGTCTTGCAGTGTTACGTCAAGTCAAATCAAGTACGGAGTGTTGCATAATGCATGAATTAACTGCGTTCTGTCAGTTTATGTCATAATAACGCAGTATTTACTGCGTTATATCAGAATAACGCAATAATTTATTGCGTTATGTATGTATAACGCAGTAAATTACTGCGTTATTCATACATAACGCGGTAAATTACTGCGCTACATCACTGTGCTGTGTTGTCACCCTCAGTTGTCATACAGAAAAATGTCATAATTCGAATCCTAAATTTGCGTTTCATGCTTAGCAAGTGTTATATAATGTAATTTGACGAATAACTACCAACCACACAAAATTGAGTTACTATGTCATTTTTTTTTAACCAATTTGGAGATATTAGTCGTATTATATCATTCTCTTCAGGAGACATATTCGACGCAATGTGTAGGACATGGGAATAGGGTGAAGATTTTGAATATTCAAACAACCCGAATGAGAGATACAACCAACGTTACAACAATATGAGAACAAACGAGTGGAATTGGCGTGTTAGGGAGGCTACAGCACTGGAACAAAACTTGAGATCACTAGGGCTTAAATGTCTAAAAAGACGTGCGATGTCAATGCCTCGTGGCAGTCCACAAGAGTTGAATTTTACTCTTAACCGTTTTCGCGAAGAGAACAATCGGATGAAAATACGTTGCTTTAGGGTAGAATATGGTCAACAAAGTTATGTCAGATTCAGATCCAAGTAGGATTCGTACTACGAGATGTCTGATGAAGATGATTCCCCATGATATTATTAATAGTTGTACTGTGTTAAATAAAGTTGGTGGGGTCATAGTCATGATCCCACATCCTATTGAGTTTGATACCTATATAAAGAGCCTTTTGCTACTTATTATCTACTTAAAATTCAATACCTTTTGCTACTTAGTATCTACATAAAATTCAATGTCAAACAGTAGAAATATAGATTGGTCGGTATTGTTTTCACAGGATTCGAATAGCAGTGGTGATGACAACTCAAATCAAAGCAACTTTTCTGGTGATTCCTCAACCGATAATAGTGAATTCGTGCTAGATTATTTCAAGCCCCACATTTTAATAGAGCATAATGACGATTTTCCTGAGCTGAAATATACAGATCCACGTGAATATTATTGTGGTTTACATCGCGAATGGGCATATTGGTACGCCGAATCACAACGTCTTGTTCATGACTTGGAAAATCTCAACGCTCAAATCCCAACAAGGTACTTAATAACCATGCCTCGAGTAGGTCCAGAAACTTGCGAGGCTACTATACAAAGGATTAGAAAAGAAAACAACAGAATGCTAGCAAGACGTTATAGAGTTTACATGCTAAAGTTGGCTGAAGAACAAGCATCATCAACCGGTAGGGAATTAACATCTACAGAAAAAAGATATGTCTTAAGAAACCCAAAATATTGTTCTGAGGATGATATTGAGGACTTCTATTCTGATGATAATTAAGAATATTGTGATTTTAGTTTTATGTTTAATTTATGATGATGTTGTTAATTAGAAGAATATTAGTATGTTTAGTTTTGCATCAACTGAAGGGCATGAATTGATGAATGTATTTTAAGTTTTTTCTTTCTTTGATGATTGTATTTTTACTACTTTCAGTTTATTATTAATGAACAAGTTTAAGTATTTTCATATTGTTAAGAACGTAAAGCTAATGACACTAAATCTTCAAACAAAAATAGAGTTCGGGCACTTTTCAACCACTAAAACGGCAATCCGAAGTTTTGCTTATCCTTGATGTATTGAGCCTACCTTATTAATCGCACAAAAATAAGTAGGGTTCTATATAAAATATTGAAGTTACGGAGTCCCGAAGCATGATTAATCTATGGCTAAAGTACGTTCAAAAGTGTAAAGAAAGAGGAGTTAACCAAAAGAAAAAAAAAAGTTGGGGGGGGGGGGGGGGGGACCCTTTAACGCAATAATTTACTGCGTTAAAGGACTTAACCGCGTCGTTACGGTAAGTCCTTTAACGTAGAAAATTACTGCGTTAAAGGTACTTTTGTCACCTTTTTTTGTTGTTGTGATATTTTGATTTAAATGGTCTTTTTTGGGGTCATTTGTCTCCGAACTCAGATTTATTCATCCCAAAAATACTGTATATCATATAAATCCACTTTATTTACTTCATAAAAACGTGGAACTCAAGTCTCACCTACCATATATGTATGCGAAAATAAGTGCTAATTAATAATTAGTTTTTTTTTCCCTACCTAATACTCTTTATGGTTGTTCACTAATTTTTTTTAAAAAAAAAATTAATCAATCGATTATTATTTATATTATCTCATGTTATGTCACATTAAAAAAAGTTAATCGATCGATTATTATTTATATTATCTGATGTTATGTCACATTAGAAAGGAGAAATGGGATTTTTTCCATTGACAATTGGTTTATGCAATCATAAAATTGCACAGCTCAAGAATCTTTGTTTTATCTGGGAAATTCCAACTATCTTGATGCTATGAGAGCAGTCCCTCCGTCTCATATATTTGTCCACTTTCCCTTTACTCGTCCCTTAAGAAATCATAAATAAAAAGTGTATTTTCAAAAACACTTAATATTAATGGTAAGATGTAAAAGATTTAAAACTAATTCTATCTTAATTTTGTAAATTGACAAGTAATTTGAAATAAATATTTTTTAATAATGTGGACAAATAATATGAGACCGAGGGAGAAGTGTATTCCATATTTGGAAGAGTATTTGAGGAATTTACTCGAGTGTATATGCCAGATATATAAATGCGTTCACAATGTGTTCACTTTGAGAGTCAGGAGACTTTTTGGTTTTGAAATATTATGACATGCTAAAATCGATCAACTTTTTAAATCTTATCTAATTGGAACGGTATAACTTTTATGCTCTTTAATAGTTTATACTTTCTACATATCAATTCCACCTCTGTTTGGAAATTTCCATAGCCAGCACACTTATTTACAAGAACTAATAATGGAATTGCAATATTGGCTGATGTTCTTCAGATCAATACACAAAACTGTGGAGATCGAGTATAATTAAGTGATAGGTAATAAACAGAACAACTGTTGTTGCGAAGGTTATTACTTATTAACATGTTTTGAAATTGATATGGAACAGATACTTATTAACATGTTTTGAAAATTATGCAACATAGTTCGAATTGACACGAAATTTTTAAATTTTTTTTTTTTTGAAACTTGTGGATTAAATATACTATAACACTTATGCAGCTATTGAACTTTTAAAACTCGTAGTGTTAAACGAGTCATAATATTTGTGTTATAAAAACTTTGAATAAGGGTAAAATGTAAAGTGTACATCTAATTATTTCAAGGAGGCAAAATACCCCTGAAGTATTCAAAATAGGTCAAATTTACCCTTCGTTACATTGTTGGCTCAAAATACCCTCGGCCTCCGACTAGCCGAATAGCTCAAAAATACTCTTCCTACTAAAGGTTGCCCCAAAAAAAAGGTTGCCCCAAAACAAAGGAAAATGGGCCAAGTTCGCCCTTGAACTATTCGAAATATAAGACAATTTTGCCTTCCATTTAAAGTTCAGGACAAGTGCACCTAATTTTAAAAGACTTGAGCAAAAACTTATATTGGAGATTATGAAATTACTTTGACATTTTTTATGCAATGCCAATTTTATATTTTATATAAGGTTTAATTACCAATACTAATATTTCAACTAAATATTTATTCTACTATTTCCTTTCAAAATTATTATATCGATCCTCGACTGAAACTTGGGATGACATAAAGTTATGATAAGTAATATAGCGTACCATGGTATAATTGAATTTGATTTCTTTTATCATATCATTCTTAGAGTTAATAAAATGGATCCATTATTATATGTCTCATACATTTAACCTCTCCCCCTCCCTGCCCCTCAACAAAAAATAGTTAAAAGAAAAAGAGTAAAACTACCCCATTTCTAGTAGTTCAAGGCCAAAGTTAGCCCATTTTCCCTTGTTTTGGATCAACAGTTAGTAGAAAGGTATTTTTGAGCGATTTGACTAGTTGGAGGGCAGTTTGAGTTAACAAAAAGTAAAGGCGAGGGCATTTTTGAGTCAAAACCTAACGGATGGTAAAGTTTACCTATTTCGAATAATTTAGGGGTATATTTGACCCTTTCCCCTTGTTTTTAAATTTAAAAGTGTTTTTTTTAAAAAAAAAAAAACGAACTAAAAAGAAAAATTGGTCACATTAATTAAAACGGATAAAAATATCTGTTTAATTTTATAGATTGTATGTCATTTGCACCTTCCTTGCCTTATCAGTTGTAAGAGAATGTAAGAGATTCGGGACTTTCCACTTTCGAGTTCTGAATAGGTGCTAAGAACAATAAGAATTGCCTTAATGACTTCACAACTGGTTCATCCCTTTTTGGCTTGGTGTCCGCCAACTCTAACATACTCACCGGATATTTAGGAATCATCATTCAACTTCTAATTAATTTTAAAAGGACAGCAATTCTCAGCTTTTAACTGTTTTTTAACACAAAAGACACACAATTTTACTCAAATATCACAAATGAAACGTTTAAACGATATTTAGGTAAAATTAACAGACTTTTTTAGTTATAATTTTAGCAATTTTCTCAATAACCATTCATGAAAATACAAAGTCCTATATATAAAAGTATTTTGGTAATAACTTTTCACAATCACAGCCCAAATTCCACGTAGCGGGTTCAAGACAGCACCAACTCTCATGGATTTCCAAAGACTTTTGACACCAGTTGCTCCTCAGTTCCCTTTTTGTTTCTTCTTTTGCAATGATTTTTTACCCTACTTTAATTTGACACTTTTTTCTTTTCTACAATCAAACTTCTTAAATTTGATGTGTGTTTTAACATAGAATCTTTAAATCTTTCGAAATAAAATTTACATATTTGGAAACTACGTAAAAAGTATTATAAGTCACCAATTAATAATTTAAAATATTATAAAAAAATTACGACCAAAGAACAACTTGTTTGACTCTCAAAAGCGAAGTGTCTAAACAAATTGGACGGAGGGAGTAATAGTAATGGCTTGTATAATAA
This sequence comes from Lycium barbarum, assembly GCF_019175385.1. NCBI lineage: Eukaryota > Viridiplantae > Streptophyta > Magnoliopsida > Solanales > Solanaceae > Lycium > Lycium barbarum. Next base: position 143,129,209 of record NC_083337.1, read on the forward strand.
GCCTTTATTAGAGTTGTAGTCGTCAATGTTCTGAACAACTTTTAACGTACAGTGGTGAAAAGTATAAAAGCCATAACAGTAGTATTTTTTCATTACAGTTGGAGTTATTATCAGCACCTGGGACAAAATTCATAACTTTCAAATCTTTATCTATCCTAATTGATTCAAACAACTAACTTTGATGCTGACAACCCCAAACCTAACCATATGAATTACTCTATCATCAAATTCAGTGTATCGGCACGGGGCCTTTGTGTTGAGGTTAGTATCTTCCTGTACGTGACACTAATATCTTAATCAATTTAATGTATCTTGTATACAAAAATTTAAAGTTATTAGAGAGGGATTTAATGCAAACTCTGCATTTTGTTCATTTTGCATTTCACTTTAATTTGATGAAGTATGAATCCCTTGTTCTTCAGGCATTGGTAGAAAGGTATAGTTTCTCTAACTGACCCTTTCTCAGTTTATTTTCTCACAAGAATTTACTAAGCTTGTCCAATCGGTTACAAATGATTGTAGGCTCTTTGTGTACTGACATTGTGTAATCTGGATTTGTAATAAGAACCATCTTTTGTGAGTATTGTCCACCAGGTTATGACAAAATGATCCTTCTTCGTCCATATTGTTTACCATGAAATTTCTCAGCTGGGGAAGCAAACTATTGGTTTTGTTATTGGGAAGTGAAAATTGACTCACTATTTTTTTTTTTTTCACTTTTTATCCCTTAGTTCTCAATAGGGGTATATAAAGGAAACCGACAAATGCACCAAACCGGTAATTCGAATCAAATCGAAAAAAAAAATCCGACTAGTGATTTGGTTTTAGAAAGAAAAACCCGACCGTCATTGGTTTGATTTTAACTAAAAAAGTCAAACCGAACCGAACCAAACCAACTCGACATTACATATATAAAATTTCAAAAAATATTTTATACACAAAAATGTTTATTTATAATGTAATTTATAAATATTTCTCTTTTTCATAGTTTTTGTCTTTTAATATATTATTTCAAACTTAGATTTAGAATTCTGAATAGTCCAGTAAAATTTATAGCCCGTAGATGTTAGTAACTGGGCAATATGCAGGATTGTCCTTCGCTGGGGTGGTCTTTAATTTTTGTCCCTCAAATTGGTAGTCTTTAATTTTTGTCCTCAGGCAAAATTTGCAAAGGCAAAGGACAAAAGTTAAAGACCACCAATTTGAGGGACAAAAATTAAAGATCACACCAAATGAAGGTCAATCCGCGCAAAAAAAAGTTAGTAATTCAACAAGAATCAAATTCATATTGATGTTAAAATAAAAATACTAGGAATGACAAAAAAAAAAAATCAATTCTAAAATAGTGAAAATACATAATAACTTTATGTTATTTTTTTTTTTAAATATCTAGTCATGTAATTAATACTTATTAACCTTACTTATTTTAGCATGACTTAGTACTTTTAGATTATGATCATTTTTATATGCCTTATAAATTAACCGTATTTATTATAGCATGACTTAGTACTTTTAGATTATGATCATTTTATTTTATGCAATTTTATCGTTACTTTTTTGTTGTTAAATATTTTAGTACAATGCCATCTCTCATCTCACATTTTGTGTTATTTTCTTAAATAATATCTTAATTAGATAGTCGTATCTTATTAGGACTAAAGAAGTATTTGAAGTAAAAGTTATATGTTTTGTATGAAGACTTTGCCCAAAAAAACTCAAAAAACCCGAGCGACCCGAAAAAATCGAGAAAACCAGAGGTCGAAAAACTCGACTTTTATTGGTTTGGTTTGGTTTATAGATTTAAAAACCCGATGCAACTGGTTTGATTTGTTATTTAAAAAATCCGAACCAATCTGTTTCATATACGATCCTAGTTCTCTATATGTGTGGTATATCTCATTAAAGTTAATGCTCCATCTAAGGAACTTGGACTCGAGTATAGGTCGGATTTTCTAGGTTAACTTTTTCAACCTGACTGGTTAGAGAAACCATCGGCGTCGCCTTAAAAATGGTGTTTCTACAGTTGCATTTTGTATTGCATCAAGTTGGATTAATAACCAAAACATGGAAGCACGAGAAGATTCACGAGAAGATTGTTGTACTCTAGCCACCAATTTATTTTCAGGCACAAACTCAAAAGTAGCTGATAAGGGACCTAGAGTAAATAATAAAGATTAAACAGAAAGGGCAACAGTAGGCTGCAGCATGAAGAGGGCAGTACAAACTGGGTAGAATGATATGCAGATATGATAAAATCCATCCCTAAATTAACCAATATGGATTGAAGCAAACTTGTTAGGAGTCCTAGAGGTGGCAAAATGGGTAAAAAAAATATGGTTATCCGTCCGATCCAATCCATTTTAAATGGGCTAAATGGGTTGGATACCCAACCCATTTAATATGGGTCCAATATGAGTCAACTCATATTATCCACTTAAAATATGGGTAAATTAATGGGTAAAATGGATAAAACCCACAACATATAGGGCCTGTTTGGAAAGCCACTTGGTAATTGGAATTGGTGTAATTACTAGTAATTACACAGCCTAGTAATTACACAGTAGTGTAATTACAACGACATGTTTGTTAGTCATAACGTAAATACAGTGTAATTACAAGCGTGTTGTTTGGTTGCACAAGTGTAATTACACAGTCAGTTTAATTTTAAAATAAAATTTAATTATAAAAAATTTAAAATTAATATTTAAAAAATATTGCCTTTATAAATGATATTAAATTAGTTACTTAATAACACATTTTTTCTTGAAAATATATTAATTAATAATCATATATTTGTAACTAATATCGTAATAAAAATAATTGATATATATTTTTCAAATTAATATTTAATTTTAATTAATTATAAAACGTAAAAGAAGACTTTTTTTGTGAGAACGTCATGGATTGGATGTTTGACAAAAAAATAATATTAATAAATATAATGTCATGACATTATTCAAATGTTTGACACAAAAAATCCATCAAATGTAAGTGAAAAATAAACAACATGCAATGTGAAAGCAAATAACTTAAAATTGGAAATATAACCTAAATTCCATCCAAAAGAAAAAGTTCAACATAATACTCTTATGTCAAATTCCAACATTACATAAGTAAGTTCCAACATAATACTCTTATGTCAAATTCCAACATTACATAAGTAAGTTCCAACATAACTTAAATAAATAATTCAAAAGAAAGGAAAAATATAAGTAACCAGTGGCGGAGCCACACTATGCCGAGGGTGTTCATCCGAACCCCCTCGGCGGAAAAAAACACTGTTTTTACAAGGTTAAAATTATTTTTTATGTATGTATAGTAGATGTTGAACCCCCTTAGGGTTCTTCATATGTTTACTTTTTTATATTTTGAACCCCGTCGGCGAAAATTCTGGCTCCGCCACTGTCTGTAACTTCATTCACAATGAAATTCTACTTTAATAACGTCACTCGTTATATGTCAATTTTGTTAATGAATCATTCTTTCCAATATTAAGATGATTAGTTTCAAATATTAGAATAATAACACGGTTATGCTAAATGAACAAAATAAAAATAAAAAATACGAGCAATTACATCGAACCACAAGAAGTAAAGGTTGGGAATGACAAGAAAGAAAATGAAAAATAAATAATATAAAGAGAAAAATACATTTTAAAAACTAAAAATAATTAAAAAGTAAAAATAAAAAGAAATTAAAATAATAGAAATTAAAAATAAAAAGAAATTAAAGTAAAAAATAAACAAACTAAAAAGTAACCCTGTAATTACAGGGTGTAATTACACCCAATTCTCAGCCCCCTCCCCCTTGAGAATTGGAGAGTGTAATTACACCCTATCAATTACACCCAATTCCCACCTAACTGTGTAATTACCTGGTCAAACAAACAGGCCAAACTGTGTAATTACACCCCATTACACCCAATTCCAATTACCTGTGTGGCTTTCCAAACAGGTGTGTGTTTGATATGGAGGAAATGTTTTCCAATTTTCTCATATTTGGTTGTCAAAATATTTTTGGTTGGTTAAAATATTTTCTCTAGGAAAACAAGTTCCTTAACCACCCCCTCCTAACCCCCCACCCCACCACCTAACCACCCCTACACCCTCATTACCCCCGCCCCACCCCACTACTTAACCACCCCCTCCTACCCCCACTACCTCCCTCCTCACCCCTATAACTACTTACCGCCAACCCCTACCTCTCACCTCCCTACCACTACCCCCTATCTCTCAACTTTGCAAAACTACACATTTTGTGAAAGTGGTAACTTTCAAAAATAGCAACTTTACAAAAGTAATCACATTACAAAATTAACCGCTTTTTCAAAATATTACTTGCAAAAAGTAGCTACGTTTCAAAAATAGTCGTTTTGCAAAAGTAGTCACTTAAGAAAATAGTCACTTTGTAAAAGTAGTCACTTTTAAAAAATAGCCACTTTGTGAAAGTAGATAATTTTTAAAAATAGTCACTTTTTGAAAGTAGTAATTTTCATGAATAGTCATTTTTGTGAAAGTAATTACTTTAAAAACTAACTACTTTGCAAAAGTAGCCATTTTTTAAGATAGCTTCTTTGTGAAAGTATTAAAATAACCATTTTTGAAATGTGTCATTTCTAAGATAGTGGTCACTTTTGTAAAGTAGCCATTTTTTTAAAGTGACACAAAAATGGCTACTTTTGTAAAGTGACCATTTTTTTAAAAAATGACAAAAAAAGTTACTATTTTTACAAATTTGCATTTTCGGTCATTTTGCAAGAAATCTATTTTTGCAAAAAAAACTATTTTTATGTCACTTTTCAAAAATGGTCAATTTACAAAAATAGCCATTTTTTTGTGTCACTTTTAAAAAATGGCTAATTTAAAAACATAGTCACTTTTTGGGGTCGTCTTCAAAGTGCAAAGTAGTCATATATGAAATAGACGCTTTGGGAGCGGGGTGGGTGGAGCGGTGGTGTGGGATGGGGTGGAGTTGGGGTGGGTAGGTGAAGATGAAGTGTATTCGAGGGTGGTCGTTGGGTGGGGCTGGGATTTGGTTGGGGAGTGGGTGGTGGGGGTGGGGTTGGGTGGATAGTTTCCAAAAAAGATTTTCTTTGAGGTCGTGTCATTGAAAAGGGTTCTTACCAAAAATGTTGAGCAACTATGTACTAGGGATTGGATTTGTGGACAAAATGGAAAATTAATCTTCTCCATATTGGCTACATAAAGCCAACATCTTTGAAGTAGCTTTGGATAATATGGATAATATGGATATCCATATTATCCGTCGGGTAACCCATTTTTTAACCGTGTTAAATATGGGCGGGTCGGGTAATTAATCCGTTTTTTGTCAACCCATTTTCAACCCGACCCATATCCGATTCGACCAGCCCGTTTGCCACCCCTTACTTGGGACTATTAGAAAGTGGGCAATTCGCATCTTTTGGGGTGGTCTTTAAATTTTGCCCTTTGGCTAAACCCCATGGGTTCCAGGTTCGAACCTCCACACAGTCAAAAATTTTTAAAAAAATCGCAAGGCAGAGTTTAAATTTCGCTATGCCCCCATCGGCATACACTTGTGAAGGAATTACCAAAGTTATGTCGGATCCGGCATACTTATGCCTTATGGGTAAACTTGGCATAACTATGCCGGGTCCGGCATAACTTTGCTAATTCCTTCACAAGTTTATGCCGGGTCCGGCATAAAAGTTTGCCCATTAAAAGTATGCCCCCACCGGCATAAACTTGTTAAGGAATTACCAAAATTATGCCGGACCCGGCATACTTATGCCTTATGACGAGTTGATGTTTGTTTTGCAGCTGATGCCTTAGGTACATCATGGTGAACGCCATCAAAGGATTGTACATATCATGGTAAACTACAATTTACAGCAAGTAAACCATAACCAAATATATTTCTGAAACTAAATGGGTCGGAACGTCTAAGATGTCTGATTGGGGCAAAAAAATTAATTTTAAAAACTCTTGATCCAATTCCTACTGGATGCACGCTAATGTGGCCATCCAATAAGTCTATTGGAATTAGCTCTGTATCAATGGGATCTCATCAGCCACACATAACGAAACTGTATCTTCTGTAATTAAAATGGCTTGACGACACGTATCATTGGTGAGGTGTACTACTATCTGTTTCTTTTTTGTTTTTATCTTACTGCTTTGTTGCCTTTTTTTTTTTTTTTTTTTTTTTTTTTTTTTTTTATATCATGCTTCGAAGCCTGTTTTTCTCTCGAGCCGAGGGTCTATCGGCAACAACCTCCCTACCCCGCAAAGATAGGGGTAAGGTCTGCGTACATCCGACCCTCCCCAGAACCCACTTGTGGGAATACACTGGGTATGTTGTTGTTGTTGTAGACACGTATCATGGGTATCACATTCAGTTTATAGATGTTCAACTCTTAAGATTCAAGTCATGTGCCAGCTTTATTTCAAATACTTTTTGCTTCATTTGGAATGCTGAGATCTGCTCTCTTTTCTACCTTTGCAGTGATGTACCCATGGCACAGTTCATTATCAATATGAATGCTGCATTGCCCCAATCACTGAAGTTTATCATACAGGTCTTGGACAATACACATCTCTTTGTACGATCGGATGTGGCCGGAATGATTCGTAGTGCTATTTCAGATTTTAGAGAGGCAAATACCTATGAGAAACCTGCTTAGGCTGTTTGATAAAGCTAAGCCTTGTTGGACGTTTAGAGAGGCAAATACCTGTGAGACTTGACCCATTGCCGTGTGCGCCAGTACCACCAATCTTTTGTGGAATTACTATGGTAAAAAGAAAGACATCGAGTGTCAAGTTATTATTTTTTAAAATAGCCCCACATAGTCATTTGTGATGTCTACGAAGTAATTAATAGATGGTATTCACAGTTCCAGCTTTGATTTAGTTCTAATTTATCTAATGTGCGATCAAATTCTATTCTGTCTGAACATTTATTGTACTGTTTCTGAACATGTTGCTATAGTAGGAGTATCTTTGTATAGAAGAGAATATTCAGATTTTCTCTTATGTTTTATCTGTTGTAAAGCACAATGGACCAGGTGTAGGCGTGTAGCGACTTCTTTGAAGTTATTTTCCTTTACCTTTGTCTTCGAATGTTTGGAATTTTTGTATACAGAATGTTTTGTAAATAAATAAGAGGGCCATTTATTAGTTAAATCAAGGGGAAGTTAGCTAGGTAGTTGGAGGTAGCTATTAATTGGGAATTAGTTGCATCTCTTATTCATTGAAGAGCAATAAACTATCTCTTGTGGCGAACAAGTGGTGGATGTTATGTGGCCATATCACTGTAGCAAGTTCATTTGCTCAAATTTTATTTAGCTTATAAATAGCCATGATTGTGTAGATGGAATTGGAAACATATACCCAGAAAAGAAAATTACTCCTTTTGCTCTCTATGTGTGTCCCTTTCATTGCTTATTTAATTTCAATTGATGACTGGGGAATTTTTTTGGATATTTTTCGTAAAAATACAAAGTACATTATAAGAAATATTTCTGTTATTTGGTGATGAAAAAAGCTAATATTAATACAACATCTGGAAGTACAAGATTAATTGAAGGCTTCGGAAAAGCTAATTTATTATTATCTGGAGAAACAAATTTGACAATTAATGAAGCATTATATTGTAGTAAGTCTCAAGGAAACTTACTGAGTTTCAAAGACATTTGCCAAAATGGCTATGATATTGAGACTACAAATGATGAAAAGATTGAATATCTTTATATTACTACAATGATGTCAAGTAAGAAATATGTACTGGAAAAGTTACTTGCTCTTGCATCTGGCCTATACTACACAAATATTTGCATGGTTGAAACACATGCCATAGTAAACCAAAAGTTTACTAATTCAAAATATTTTATTATTTGGCATATGACCGGTTGGGCAATCCCGGTTCTACTATGATGCACAAAATAATTGAGAATTAATATGGGACTCTTTGAAAAACCAGAAGATTCTTCAATTTAGGAAATTCTCTTGTGCTGCATGTTCTCAAGGCAAATTGATTATTAGACCATCAACAATTAAAGCCCGATTGAATCCCCTGCATTACTGGAACGTATACAGAGTGATATATGTGGCCCATTCACGCACCATGTGGACCATTTAAACATTATATGGTTTTAATCGATGCATCTACAAGATGGTCACATGTGTGTTTATTATCAACTCGTAATTTGGCATTTGCGAGATTGCTTGCTCAAATAATAAGATTAAGAGCACAATTTCCAAATTATGCAATTAAGACAATTCGTCTCGATAATGCTAGTGAATTTACGTCTCTGGCCTTTAATGACTATTGTCTATCAACTGGGATAACAGTTGAGCATCCAGTTACTCGTGTTCATACTCAAAACAGTCTAGCAGAATTATTGATCAAACGTCTTCAATTAATTGCTAGACCAATGCTTATGAGAACAAAACTTCCCATTTCGGTATGGGGTCATGCTATTTTGCATGCAACAACTCTTGTGCGGATAAGGCTCACAAGTTATCATAAAGTCTCCCATTACAATTGCCTTTTGGTCAGGAGCTGAATATTTCCCATCTTAGAATATTTGGATGTGTGGTATATGTTCCAATTGCTCCACCACAACGCACAAAGATGGGTCCCCAAAGAATGTTGGGGATATATGTTGGGTATGAATTTCCTTCTATTATAAAATATTTGGAACCTATGACTGAAAATTTATTTACGGTAAGATTTGCTAATTGCCATTTTGCTGAATCAATATACCCAACATTAGGGGGAGAAAATAAGCAGCTGAAAGAGGAGATAGATTGGAATGCATTATCACTATCTCATTTAGATCCTCGAACAAATCAATGTGAACAAGAGGTTCAAAAGATAATCTATTTGCAAAATATTGTAAATCAACTGCCAGATGCATTCACTGACCTATCAAGGATTACTAAATCTCATATTCCAGCTGCTAATGCTTCAATTCGAGTTGATGTCCCGGTAGGACAATCAATTAATGCAAATGAGTCTAAACCGTGCTTAAAACATGATAGACCAATCGGCTCCAAAGATAAAAATCCTCGAAAAAGAAAAGGAGCAAATAATAAAAATGATAATAATATGTAGGCGGTTGCTCAAGAAGAGTTACAAGACATTACAATTGATAAAACCTCTAGAGATATTCAGGTACCTGAAAATAATGAAAATGAAGAGATCTCAATAAGTTATGTCTCCTCGGGAAAAATATGAAACCGAAATGATATAATTGTCAAATGTTTTTGCTTATTAATGTTGTTGATGAAATAATGCAACAAAATGAGAATCTTGAACCAAAAACTGTCGAGGAATATGGACAGAGAAATGATTGGCCAAAATGGAAAGAAGAAATTCAAGTTGAATTAGCTTTGCTTGGAAAACACGAAGTTTTCGGACCTATAGTTTGAACACCTGAAGGTATAAAGCCAGTGGGGGTACAAATGGGTTTTTGTGCGAAAACGAAATGAGGAAAATGAATTCGTAAGATATAAAGCATGACTTGTGGCACAAGGATTTTCGCAAAGACCTGACATTGATTATATGGAGACATATTCTCCTATGGTGGTGGATGCAATCACCTTCAAATATCTTATAAATTTGGCTGTTCATGAAAAACTTGATATGCATTTGATGGATATTTTCACAGCCTATATATATGGCTCACTGGACAATGATATCTTTACGAAAATTCCTGAAGCATATAAAGATTCCTAGGAAAGTTATTCAATAAAGCTTCAGAATTTTTTATACGGATTATAATAATCAGTGCACATGTGGTATAATCTCCTTAGCGAATACCTTGAAAGAAGAGTACAAAAATGATCCAATTTATCCTTTTGTCTTATCGGAATTTGTCATAATAGTTGTATATGTTGATGAGTTGAATATCATTGAAACTCCTAAAGAGCTTCCAAAGGCAGTAGAATGTTTGAAAAAAGAATTTGAAATGAACGACCTTGGAAAAACAAAATTCTTTCTTGGTATACAAATGGAATATTTATCCATCAATCAACATATAGTGAAAATATTTTAAAGATATTTTACATGGACAAAGCACATCAATTGAGTACCCTAATGATTGTGAGGTCACTTGATATTAATAAAGATCTATTTCGATCTTATGAAAGTAAAAAAAAAAATTAATTAAGGACGACAAGTATATTGAGACGGAGGGAGTACTAAATAAACAGATTAGACAACTTTCTAAGCTTGGGGGCACGGATTATCAACACGAATTCTGGGAACATACGAACATAATTCTCTCATCTCCAGGGCAAGTTAGCTACTCCAGAAGGACTACTATTCGAAGTTTCAACAAGCTGATTATGAGCGCTGACAGGCCCGCCGCTGGACTCACTTAGGGTTCCGAGGGATGGAGGACTTCTGGCTGCTGATGCTCCAGAGACGAATGTTGCTGGTGTACCAAAGGCGTCTGAATTCCCTGACTTCAGCTGCCTCTGACCTTCCGTCCTGAAGCTACCAACAATAACCTGAACAGAAGCTGCTGCTGTAAGGAGCCCTGCCACACCGCCACCCAAAACTTGACCATCTGGTCCAGCTAGTGACACACTCAAACCACCTGTTCTGCTGCGTTGACCCCCAGATTCCGAGAGAAGAAAGGAACCAGACAGAGTTAGGATCTCGAACCGTCCCTCATATGTTACAGTGCCACCTGATGTTGCTGCTTGCCAAAGTGATACATTAGATATGGAACCATTGGCTGACAAAACGCACACCGCTTGTGAGGTACTTTGGGAGAATGACATCAGTTTTGCCAATAGATCCTCCCCAGCTTTTATTGTGATAACGTGCGGTCTAAATCCAAACCCTGCTGCTTCATATATATTACCTAAATAAGCTACTTGTTGCTTTCGCCCAGAGCCACGTGGCCTCCCCCTCCCCTTTTTCACCGCTGCCACGTCAGCTTCCTGCGGCGGCGTAGGTGACGCAAATCCGCCGCCATCCACCTGCGGCGGCGGAGGAGAAATTATCCCATGGTTGGCGGAACCTTCTAGAGAATACTTTCTAGGTCTTCCACACCTTATGAAAGTAATGAAGAACTTGTTGGTGCTGAAATACCATATCTTAGTGCAGTTGGGGCATTGATATATCTTGCTAGTAATTCTCGACCAGATATATCTTTCGCTGTAAACTTATTCACAAGATTTCGTTCTTCCCCAACACGAAGACACCGGAATGGTATTAAGCATATATTCAGATAACTCCGAGGGACTATTGATGTGGGAATATTTTATTCAAATGAATCCAATTCACAACTAATTGGTTATGCAGATGCCAGGTATTTGTATGATCCACATAAAGGTCGATCCCAAATAGGTTATTTATTTACATGTGGAGGTATAGTTATACCATGGCGTTCAACAAAACAAACTATGATTGCTACTTCTTCAAATCATGCATAGATAATAACCATTCCTGAAGCAAATCGAAAATGCGTTTGGTTGAGATCAATAACTCAACATATTCAGGAAACACGTGGCCTGCCTTTGGAGAGGAATATTCTAATAACATTATACGAAGACAATGTTGCATGCATAGCTCAACTAAGAGGACACACAAAAGAAGGGTGATATAGATGTTCAACAAGTTCGCTCAAGTTACAACTTAGCAGACATGTTCACTAAGGGATTGCCATCTTCAACATTTGAGAAGCTAATATACAAGATTAGAATGCGCCATCTTCGAAACATTAAGTGATGTCTTCATCAGGGGGAGTACTCCTCACTAATGCGTTACTAGTAAAATACGCGTTGCACTCTTTTTTTCATAACCAAGGTTTTGTCTCATTGGATTTTACTGAAAAGGTTTTGAACGAGGCATCAAGCAATGCGTATTACGAATAACTATATATACTTTTCTTTCACTAGAATTTTTAGTTTACATGGACATCAGGGGAGAGTTGTGAACAAGTGATGGATGTCATGTGGTCATATCTCTGTAGCAAGTTCATTTGCTTAAGCTTTATTTGGCTTATAAATAGCCATGATTGTGTAGATGGAAACATACACTCAGAAAAGAAAATTACTCTGTTTGCTCTCTCTCTCTGTCCCTTTCATTACTTATTTAATTTAGTACTCAGTTTTATTTAACTTTTGTCCCTCTTTCACGAACTTTTTTGTATTTCCATTACAGCTTATCTGTTAAGAAGTTATTTCTTAGCTTATACAGAATTATGCTTAGTCGATTAAGCACACAACTTTGGTAACAGAGCCAGATGATTCTTGGATGGCAATGGAAATCATGGTTGCAGACATCCACATTTTGTTTCCATATTAGTTGGCTACTTAATTTGGATAAATTGAGCCACTAGTTTCTTCTTCTACTTCATCTTTTTTTTTTTTTTTTTTTTGTCTTTTTTGGGGCTGAGCGCCTTTACCCTTAGATCTTGTAGTATCAATGTTTGATTATAATTGCTCCTGTAAGATTATTATAGGACCAGAGTATCAACTCAAACAGTCAAACCAAAAAGATGAGGTTCCCAGATTTGCTTAAGCCAAGCCTGGTGAATTAATTAACAAGATATATTTTGATGGCTTTGCCATGGATATTCTTTGACTACTTCTTAAGTCGTGCTCTACTTTCTCTCGTTCGCGTGATGATTGATACTTCAAGACCAAAAGGCTTTCATGTCGTTCGCAATAAATGACACTCTTTTCTTTCAAGTTCATTCCAAAAGATTTGACGCTGGTCTTTATTTTTTAACTACCTACTTTTAACATTCCAGCTTTCCCTTAATGAAATACTCTGCCGAGGAATGACGTAACATCTTTTAAGACTGCAAAATACTAGTGATACGTTTAGCTTTTGCGTCAAAGATCGTCATATAAAGTATGACAAGCGAGTAGACTAGAGCGTCTCATCTGTACTCTCGTATGAGCACTTTTCCCTTGTATCTGCATTCTATAAATGTTTAATCTCAATACTTAGTATGATTAAGGGAAATTACTGGCCAAGATAACCGTGAGGGCAAAAATACCAGTTCCAAAGAGCCAACGCCGCCAAATATTAGTCACGAGGGCAACTGCAGCAGTTCACATGCATTGCAATGAAGAGACAAGGGCTTACATTTGCTAAAAATAGAAAGAAAACCTTACCTACGAATGAAATTATTTTTGGGGCCATTATTCATCTACAATTCTAATATGAGACACCAGATGGGAAGAAAAAAGAAAACTTTCTAGAAAACTAGTTAAAATTACTAAACAGACCTCACCGAAATGGAAACAACAAATAGGAGTGAGATGGATCAATAGGAAGTGAATGATATGCAGCTCGTGGTTCACCTTTAACTGGTAAGCTCCATTTTTTTTACTAAACCCTGAGCAGGCAGAGATACATTGATGTCAGCAGGCTTATTCCTCGAGTCGGGGGCCAACGATGACCAGTTATCTGCATGGAAGGAAGAATACGATGGTACTGTTTGTTTTGCTGATGAGTGATTCGAGTTTTCCATCTCTGTACTCGGTTGAGGAACAGCAGCAGTTATGCACTCGGGCTTGTTTTTTTTGGTCGTCTGCTCGTGCTGATTTCCAGCAAGGAAGCTGCCCACAACAATCTGATTCATAGCAACAAAGAGAAATATGCTAACTATTATAACTGAAAAACCACTGTGTTGGAAGTAATACAATAATTTGTTCACAAGAATATTACATCTATTTGTCGTATAAGCACAATGTCATTCCTATTGCGTAAATAGCACACTGAATAAAGGAGAACCAATACCTGCACAGGACCGGCAGCTACCAATAGACCGGCAACTCCACCACCAATGACACGTCCATCGGGGCTTGCTAGAGACACGCTCATCCCACCTGATCTGTTTCTCATTCCTCCAGTCTCCGTTTGCATAAAAGATCCAGTCAAGGATAGTATCTCAAACCGGCCCTATAGGACGAATGGGAAGTGGAAGTTTATACTCAAATGTCAAGCATAGACAATAAACAGACAGAAATCATGTTATCTGTAATGCCAATCACAAACTGATTCGAGGGACTTGGATAATACCTTAGTTAACATTGTACATGGTCCACACAAAAGCCATTGACAGAATGAGAACACAAGTTTTAAGGTAACAAAAGCACCATGCCTTAAAATGAAAGAAATTCACCAATAGGATCAATTTCCTAATGTCATTATTCTTGCAACAAATAATATCCCTGCCCTTAATGTGATTATTCTTCACCAAATAAGATCAATGCCCTCAATCTGATTAGTCTTTCACATGATCAGAGAAAATCTATTACTTTCCAACCTATATTTAAGTGACTACTGAGCCGAGGGTCTATCAGAAACAGCCTCCCTACCCCACAAAGATAGGGGAAAGGTCTGCGTACATCCTACCCTCCCCAGATCCCCGAGACGGATCTAGGATTTTAAGTTTGTGGGTTCCCAATAAAATAAACTAATATGCAATAATATTTGGACAAAAAGACTCCAAGTGAAATAGATCCCGCATCAAAAACGCGGACACAGAAACAGGGTTCCTTCGTTACCGCTGAGCCAACAGCTCCTTTTAGTAATGGATTCCCAACTAGCAATTTCTTATATAACTAACGGACTCTCAATATAAATACATGGTTCGGGTTATCGGGTGTGGGTTCCCGGGAATCCACAGCCGATACCCTGGATCCGCCCATGCCAGACCCCACTTGTGGGAATACACTGGGTATGTTGTTGTTGTATTTAAGCGACTACAGTGGCTAAATATTTCATCAAGACACCAATAACTTTTCCTAATACTTGATTACCAAAGTTGCAGAGTACTACATCATTAGATAGGCCAGGAAAGAACACCACATAATGGAGCCTCACATGTAGAAGCAATTATCAAATGTTTATGGCTCTTCAAAAATGATATGAAACAACATATATATATATATATATATCAGAAGATTAACTATAGCAAGAGAAACGTAACGAGATGCAGCACCTCATATGTCAATGTACCACCAGAAGAGTCTGGTTGACGAAGTGTGACACTGGAAATTACACCATTTGCTGATAGAATACATATTGCTCGAGGCCCTTGTTGAGAGAATGATATAACCTTCATGGTGACATCCTAAACATTTACCAAAAAATATGAGCAATTTGTTATTGAGATGTATTAGCAAATAGCCAAGTCACCCTTCTCTGGTAAGGCTGCCATAGATACTAGCTACAGCTAACAGTTTACCTCTCCAGTATTAACAGTGATAATATGGGGCGTAAAATTAGCACCAACCGAGCATGAAACCCATTCACCTACAAAAAGGACTTAGCATTAGTAATGTAAAATGAACCTTCAGATATACCGATATTCAACTACAGAACCATATTTCATGTCCAGATGGGAAAAAGAAAATGGATTTCGCGTTCTCTTTTCTATAAGATAAGAAAATTCTCATTAATGAACTGAAATATTACCACATGATGCAATCATGAATTACCAAGTCAACTGGTTTTCGATGGAGTAAGTCATGCCCGAACAAAACACAGCCACCCCATCCAACAAAACGGGAAAAAGAAAAAAGAGAGTAATTATTGAAAAAGAAAAAAAGAGAGTAACTATTTAAGTAATTTTAACTACTTTCAAATATTTGTGCACATAAAATTATGCTTATGATAATTTTAGAATATTAGCTGCAACCTCTGCCAAAGATAAAAAGGGAAAATAGGAAAGACAAGAAAATAGCATCTAGTGAATTGGTGATGAATAACATACAAGGCAGTTCCTTACATAGGAGTTTAGGTCACATGAAATTATGATAATTTCCAAATTACTGGGATTTAATCATGATCAGTGTTTTAAAAGGCGTTTTCGGGGCGAGCCCTGGGGCGGAGCGTACCAAAAATGCCCCGGGGCGACGGGTCGGGGCGAAAGTCTCCAAAGGCGTACGCCCAGGCGTTTGGGGCGAGTTTTTTTTGTTGGGGCGTAAGCCCAAAAAATTTCTTCGAACTAAAACGAAATTTGTTAAATAAGTCCTTTATATAATGCCCAAATTCTCAAAAGTCAACATGTAACTACTCAAATGTTTTAAAAAGAAACTGAAACATTAAATTTAAAAGTCAAGACCTTTTTTTATTGCTAGAATGCCTAATATATATTCTTTTCCAATTATTTATCTTGTCTTCTACTATCTCAAAAAAGTAACGAGCAGTCACTTGTACTTATAAGTAGCGTATAATAGATTGTTCTAATTAGTTTTTTTTTGTGGGGGTATATATTCCTTTCCATATATATATATATATATATATATATATTCTTTTTCAATTATTTATCTTGTCTTCTACTATCTCAAAAAAGTAACGAGCAGTCACTTGTACTTGTAAGTAGCGTATAATAGATTGTTCTAATTAGTTTTTTTTTTTTAGGGAGGAGGGGGGGTGTGGAGCATATATATATATATATATATATATATATCACTTATTTATAATTTTCTTCAATTTTTTACGCTATTTTACCTATTTAAAAGTATTTATTACAATTATATCATTTTATAAAATACTAAAAATTAAAACCCCATGGGGCTTACGCCCCGTGCCTCGGGGCTTCCGCCTCACTGAGGCAGACGTAAAACGCCCCGCCTTACGACCTCGCCTTTTAAAACACTGATCATGATACAACAATCATTACCAAAACCTTGTACAATTAACTTAGAAATGAATAAAGAATCTAGATACGTTCTAACAGACCTCAATTTGGAGTATATGGATCATATTCTTCAAGTTTGACCTGATTCTTGAATCTCATGATAAATTTGATAGAATTAAGTTATTAACTCAAGCATGGAATCAAAACGTCGAAAAACTCATAAGAAGCCTTTCTAAATCTTTTCGCTGACTTGGCAGATGAACATCTTAATGGTATTGTTATCTGAACTATGTGATGTGTTACTGCTAACTAAACTGTGAGAAGTGTTCTGCTTATTTAACATGCCAGCGGACCCGGATTAAGTCAGTTGGATTGGACTGATAACTAAATTCATAGTACGTTGGGAGGCGTGGAGTAGATGGATTGTTGGACTTGAGCTCTTTGGCTGGATTGTGTAAACACATGAAGAACAATTTCTTTTTATAACTGAAAATCCCAGATGAGTTAACTGGATTGGGGGAGTAAGGACCTGTCTCATTATCCTACTCCCACTTAAATACCAGGTTTTGTGTCAGTGGCAGAGTTAACACACATGACGTGCACCCACCAATCACACTCTGGATACGTCCTTACAGCTGAACCAAAACCCTGAAGGCCACGTGAATAGAAATTTTGGCAACAATTTACATTTTTGTATTCATCTCGATAAAATGAAATTCTAGTGTGGTCAATCAATAGATGGTGACTAGATAGGCATGTTTGTCAAAATAGCTGCGACAAGATGGACAATGCATAAAAAGAGAATCTCATTGAGAGAGATGGAAACAAGACAGTGATCGCAAGATAAATTAGATATCTATGGAAAAAATAACGATATAGAGGGTGACTGAAAAGGAGGCTCGACCTGGGGAGGGGGGGGAGAGGGGGGGGGGGGGGGGGAGTGGAGGGTATAAATCACAATAGTTAACAATGTAAGCGCATGACTTAAGCCGCTCTCTAGTGTAGCGAATCCTCGGGTACCTTCTATAGTATGAAAAAGTTCTGATAGCATATAAAGTCAAAAAAGAAGAAAGACAACTCATACTCCCCGTTTCAATTTGTTCGTATTAGTTACTATTTGGACGGTCAAAGGTTATTTTCTTTGACTATAATTGTTTCAAATACTTGCTAAATATTACATTGTTAACTATTGTGATTTATACTCTCTCTGTCCCAAAAAGATTGTCTTAGTTTGACTTGCCACGGAGTTTAAGAATTAAAAGGAGACTTTTAAAGTGTATGGTCCAAAACAAGCCTTAAATATTTGTGTGACTGTAAATCATCTCATAAAGTTAAATGTTTCTAAATAGAAAAATGTGCAATCTTTTTGGGACAAACAAATAAGGAAAGTAAGACAACCTTTTTGGGACGGAGGGAGTAGTACTTTTTATGTAGTTTCTAAATATGTAAGTTTTATTCAAAAAACATTGAAGATTCTATATTCGAATTCACCCTGAACATTACTTAGTTTGACCATCAAGCCACATAAATTGAAACAGAGGGAGTATTAAATTAATGATGAAATACGATAGCAGGGCTCCTTGTATAGAAGATCCAGGTTATACTCCCCCAGCGGAAAAAGAAGAGAGATAACTCATTAATTTAAATTAATGAAGAGATAAAATAGCTATATAGGAGTTCCAAAAAGATGGCTGCGTTGGAAGTTTAAGAGTCAACATATCTAACTTTTTGCATGTGAACACAGATAAAGGATTCTTAATTGTTTGAAATAAAATTTAGATATTACAAAATTACATACCAAGAACTACAAACATATTTTTTTTATAGTTACAGATGTGGAAAAATTGTATTCAAGGGAAAAAATGTTTTGGCTCCCCAAACAACAGCAGTGACATAATTCTTGGGACAAAGGGCATGGAAAAAAAAATCTGTTTATTCAAGTAAGGAACTTCCAGAAACTTTAGTTGCTTAAAAGTCGCACTAGGAAGTAAAAGTCGCTGAACCATCAGGTAAAAAATGTCGCTTAAAATAACTCCTTTCCTTTATAAGCAGTAGATTATGGAGATTAGAGGTCGAAACTAACCCTGCAGTTTATCTATAAGCAGTAGATTAGTAAGTGTACTTGTTTAGTTTATTCTATTACTATCAGGAACCAAATTTAGAAAATCAACTTCGACAGTTACACTTATGTCCAAGTGACACCTATAATTTCAAGATTCCCTATTTCTCAGAGGAACCCAAAAATCCCACCTGACTATCAGAACTACACCTTTGACATCAGCTCATCATAGTTTGCTGCATCTATTCACAGGTCCCACGTCTACAAACACACACACTAAAGTCCAAACACCAAACACTAATTCCACAATCCAAACACCAAACACTAATTCCACAATAAAAACATATCAAAAGACATACTCTCTCCGTCCCAATTTATGTCTAGGTGTTTGACTAGTCATAGTGTTTAAGAATAAAAGACTTTTGAAACTTGTGATCTAACACAAGCCATGTATATTTGTGTGGCTATAAGTATCTTATTAAAGATAAAACGAGAATTTTAAAGTGAAAATTGTTACTCCCTCTGTTTCAATTTATTTGCCATCCTTTTTAATCTGTTTTAAAAAAAATGTGTCTTTCTTAATTTGAAAACACTTTAATTTCAATATCTCACCTGTCATATTTAAGATCATCAGATTAAAGACATTTTGGTACATTATACGTAACTTTAGTTTAAAAGACTAAAAATTTCAAAAGTATTCTTTTTACTCTCTTAAAATCCATGTCAAATCAAACAAAAAGTCATTCTTGTTTTAACTAATTAAAAGGAAAGAGTGACACGGGACCTAAAACTTCTGAACATAACTAAGCAGAATAAAGACATGCAAAAGACATCTTTCTTTTTTTTATGTTTACCTGAATTATCAACATCAAGTTTAGGCTGATACACCTTAACAGCAGACCCAACTGGCCGTACTTTCCCCCGTTTCTCCGACGAAAAATCAATCACCGGAGACGGCGCAGCCGATGAAATAGGCTTAGGCGAAATAACAGGCTTAGCTACTGAGCCATCAGGTCCATACTTTCTTGGTCTACCTCGCTTTTTCTTCAAACTAGTCACTGTTAAAGCAGCAGTAACTGTAGTAACTGCCGGTCCAGGTGATACACCCACACCCACACCCACACCCTCCTGGGGTGGTACTGCTGGTTGAGCTGATCCAGTCAGAGTGACATGTGTAGGATTGTCAGTGGTCCTTGGTGCCACGTGGTAGTCTGATGGAGCATCTGAACCCACTACTGTTACTCCACTGCTACTGATATTTTCCCTTCCTTCCATTATAACCAAATATGAAAAATTCACTAACAAAAAAGAAAAAGAAAAAAATCCTTTCCTTTCCTTCCTACTTCCTGTATACCAAACATCAAAAATAAAAATATTAGAAAAAGATACTGAAAAATACAAACAAAATGAAGCTTAAATTCTGCTGAAGTTTGAAGTCTTACCAGGTTCAACTAGAAATATTGTTTGGAAAAAGAAAAGAAAAAAACACCCAAAGCAACTAATGGCAACGATCAGGAAATTTTTACAAAATTCTACAGCTATTTTTCAGAAATAAAGAGTGAAATTAAAGGAAAAATATTGAACTATGAGAAAATGTGAAAAAATGGAGTTTTGAGGAGTTAAGAAAGATAATTTGGGTTCCTATTTTTCCTCAGATTGTCCGAGACGTAATTAAAGGAAAAAATAATAAAGATGGGAAAAGAAATTAGTATTAAAATATTTGGTTAATACTAGTAATATTTAATTATTGGAAAAGGGGAGATTATGTATTTTGTTTAAGAAAATGGTTTGGAGTCCGGTAGAAAAAGAGAAATTGTAGTTGGGAAAAGTGAAATTAGGTTGCCAATGCATGAAGACAACCTGATGTCTTTTTTATATTTTTTTAAAAAAGGGAAGAAAGAGAAATAAATTAAGTGGTAAAGTAAACATTACACATGTAGTTTTATCTTTATCTATATCAATTAATAATTACAATTAGTAAACGCTTTCTTTGTCGCAAATACAGACAAAATTGTACGAATATGAAAATGAAACTTGAAAAATGTAAATAAGAGGAAAATTTAATTCGTTTTATCTTTCTCTTTTATGAATATCCTCTGTTTTTTTCCCGTTTCTGGTTATTGCTAAATACTGCTGCTGCTGCTACTTTTATGTAAAACTTTGTCAATTAACCTTACTAATTTTCAATGAAGAGCAGTGGCATTGCCATATTACATCATACTCCTTGCTATTAGAGTAAGTGACTGCAAGGAATCCCTTGTCGTTTTGTATAAGAAGGTATAATATAGCATTTTTATTCCTAAATTATAGGTATATTCTGATTTTAATCACTGCACATCTAACCTTTAACTAATTGATATGCATGGGGGGTCAATCGAATCCCCTTCGTCGGAAAATTGCACTATATATATAGGTCAATCTTTTAATTCATGTATAAATATTAATGTTGTATTCCCTTAACATATTGGAGAACTCAGCTCAGCGGCTGAGGTGCCTATTATTGACCTCATGGTTGTGAGTTTGATTCTCTGTAATAACACTTTTTCATCCGGTCCCTTTTTCTTGAACCCCCTTGTCAAATGTTTTGGCTCCGCCCCTGTTGATATGTAAGAATTATGTTGTATTTGAACTACTTTCAGCCAGTCCCTTTTTCTTGAACCCCCTTGTCAAATGTTTTGGCTCCGCCCCTGTTGATATGTAAGAATTATGTTGTATTTGAACTACTTTGAGAACTATATTACCGTCAAATATGCTTAACATAACTAATAGGTAATTGGGTGGTGGATGATACGATAAATTTGTGAATAGTTACAAGCAAAGGGATCAAAAGCACATATTTCAATTAATTGAAGGTTAAAACATGCTTAATTAGATATCACAAGGATCAAAATTAGAATATATCAATCTTTGAAGGACCAAAATTAAAATTTACCAATATTTGAGGGAGGTTATTATTTTTATTTTATTTTTATCTTTTTTTATTTGGGTTTCTTCCTTATAAAAAGTTTATTGTGTGTAGGCATATCTTAATTAAGAAAAAGAAAAAACAGTTAACACGTCCTGGTTAAGTTTTTCTTATTCATATTTTCATCAATTACGTTCAAAAATATTAAAGAGAAAAATGAGTCCCTAAAACAATATATTTCAGTATTTGTACCAAGGGACCGCACTAGACTTCCAATAGCTTTTACAATATACAACCTAGGATAACAATCGAATTAAAGGTGTTTTACCTATTACAAACCTAATTAGTATAACGTGCGTAAAAAAATTCGTATATTATTTATTATCTACAATTAAAATTGCTTATAGAACATATAAATGAAGTAAATTTTTTATCAAATTTATGAATCAAACATGTATTATTTAGTTATAAGTTAGTATTTAATAATCATTGGTGCAGCAAACAAATTTTACATTTGTTAGTTTTTAGACTGAAGAATATGTAAGACAGAACTAAATGGATTTCTTTCACTATTTGGATACATGTCCCCACATGAAGTGTAGGGATGCTATGGATGTTATGATAATTAAAAAAAATGGGGAGCAAGAAAAAGAGTCCGGAACCATAATAGCCTTATAAAAATCCTTTTGAACCAAAATACCCCAACAAAAAAAAGAGTTACAAAAATATCTATAGCGCAGTATTTTACTGCGCTATAGCAGTAACGGAGACGGAGCCGTTAACCGCTATAGCGCATTAATTTACTGCGCTATAGTGTATTTACGCAGGTCATATAGCGCAGTAAATTACTGCGCTATAGTGCGTTTGTTTTTTTCTTTTTTCCAACTCTTTTGGTTAACCCTTCTTCCATTGTCCTTTTAACGTATTTTGACCATAGATTAATCATGTTTCGCGACCCCGAAACATCAATATTTTATATAGAACCCTACTTATTTTTGTGCAATTAATAAGATAGGATCAATACATCAAGGATACGCAAAAGTTCGGATGGGCGTTTTAGTGGCTGAAAAGTGCTCGAACGCCATTTTCGTTTGAAGGTTCGGCGACATTATCTTGAAGGTCTTTGCGAATACTTAAATTTGTTCATCAATAATTAATCAAAAATTTCTCAAAATAACAGCATCCGTACAAAAAAAAACTTAATTAAATTGCACCATTCATTCATAACCCTGAGTAGATGAAAATACTTAACATACTAATATTCTTCAAAATAACAACATAATCATAAATTAAACTTAAAACTAAAATCATAACATTCTTAATCATCATCAGAGTACAAGTCCTCAATATCGTCCTCAGAAAAATATTGACGATTTCTTAAGACACATCTTTTTTCAGTAGCAATTAGTTTTCTACCAGTTGATGATGCTTGTTCTTCGGCCAACTTTAGCATGTAAAATCTACAACGTCTTGCCAGCATTCTGTTGTTTTCCTTTCTAATTCTTTGCACAGCAAACTCGCAACTTTCTGGACCTACTTGAGGCATGGTTAAGGAGTACCTTGTTGGGATTGGAGCGTTGAGATTTTCCAAGTCACGAACAAGACGTTCTGATTCGGCAAGCCGATGTGACCATTCTCGACGTAAACCGCAATAATATTCCCGCGGATCTGAATATTTCACACTACAGAAATCATCATTACGCTCTATAAGAAGGTGGGGATTTAGCTCATCTAGTTTGAAATCACTGGTATCGCTCGAAAAACTACTATGATTTGAACTTTCATCATCACTGCTATTTGGTTCTTTTGGAAGGAGTAAAGACCAAGGTGATTTTCTACTGCTTGACATTGAATAATATGGTGTAGTCTATTAAGAAAAGAAAGGGCTATTTATATAGTTGCAAACCCCCAAGAACCCTCCGGGAGGGGGGGGGGGGGGGGAGGGTCTTAATGACCCTACCTACTTACCTTCTTGTAAGAAAAATATTAATCTTCATCGGACATTTCACAGTCCGAATCCCACTTGGATCTAAATCTTGTGCTACCATGTATACCATATTCTACCCTATGGTAACGTATTTGCATCCGATTGTTCTCTTCGCGAAAACGATTAAGAGCCAAATTAAACTCTTTTGGAGTTTCGTGAGGCATTGACATAGCACGTTTTTTTGGGCGTTTAAGCCCTACTGACGCTAACTTGTGCTCCAGTGTTTCAGCTTCCCTAACACGCCAATCACACTCCTCTCTCATTTTATTATTATATTCTCGATTGAATCTGTCGTTAGGGTTATTTGAGTAATGAAAATCATCATCACTTAGTTCCCATGTCCTACCCATTGCTTCAAAGATGTTTGTTGGAGTGAACTATATAACACGATTAATATCTCTAAATTGATCAAAAAATGACATCTTAACTCAATTTTGTGTGGAATGTTGCGTTTGTAACAGTTAGTCGTCAAATTACATTATATAAAGTTTGATTCGAACTATTTTGGCAGGTGAGGTGATGGTTGTTCAGCCGCATAGCGCAGTTAAATCATGCGTTATATAGTATAACGCATGATTTTACAGCGTTATTATGACACAACGCCTCAATAACGCATTAATTTACTGCGTTATAGTACTATAACGCAGTAAATTAATGCGTTATTCGTTTCTCCACCCATTATTTGATTCGACGTAACACTGCAAAACACTGTAATTGCATGCATGCGTTAGTCCTATTAATACCGAGTTTTAACTAGTTTTATCATTCTGTATAAGGCAAAAAAAGCATAAAATTTTCAGTTTCAACTAGTTTTATCATTCTGTATTCCTCCTCAGTTATTCAAAATATGACAGATGTTCCAAGAATTAAAGTTTCTTTATTCTGGGACGGACAAATTTTATTCGAGGAAAATAATTTGCGCTACGATTCTCCCCCAAAATATCATGTTAAGTTTCCACTTGACTTAAAATTTTCAAAACTACTCCAAGCCTTGTATAATAGACTACAAGTTAGTAGAAGTGATTTTGATCTAAGTATAATTGGAAAATATCGAGTGTCATTTACGCCGCAAGGTGTAACTAGTTATGGACAGTGGTACATTCTAGACGATGATTCTTTGACTGATTATTTGAAGGCGTCGTATGATTATAGGCGATGCATAACTTTAAACGTCCTTGAAATGTATATCGAAAAGGTGTCCATTAATCGACTTGAATTCATGGCTAGGGCTCCTCAGGAAGCCCAAAATAGCCCTCGTCGGGAAGCCCCGTCTATAATTCAGGCCGAAATCACTCAAGCGGAACCTACTTATCAACACAATTACCCTGATATGAGTACCTATGAAAGCATCTTGACTAGCCAAATGCCTCTGGATAGATTAAGTCAGCAATTTGACGGGCAGTGGTAAATATTCATTTTTTACATTATTATTATTATTATTATTATTATTATTATTATTATTATTATTATTATTATTATTATTATTATTATTATTATTATGTGTAGTGGCACTTGAATACTGCTAATGATGTCGATTATATTATTTAGGGGCTATACACCTGATATGGATCATATCGGACGGTCTCCTCAATCGGGATGGAGGAATCAGGTTGGAACATCCTCAGCCTATCCAACAACTCAAAGCGATGGACCTTCCTCAAGTTTCAGTGCAGTTGATTACTATCAGTACGTCTATTTTTTTAACATCAATAGTGCTATTTGATGTGTAGTAGTTAAAACATCCTAATTTCTAATATAGGGAGAATGTGGTGGTTGCACCAAATTATAGGCAAAGGATTGCTATGGATGGTCCGGATTATCCGAATTATATAGTGACATCACCTAGCGATAGTGAGGAAATACCTAATGCGGAGGAAAGTGACGATGAGCAAAGTGACGATGAGATTGAGGTTGGAATTAATCCTCAACATCAATTAGAATTGTTGCAAGACATGATGGACAGTCCGGCACACGTGGAGGAACTGAATTCACAACAACCATTTGAACAACAAGAGTCGACTCCGTTTCAGCCGCAAAGCCAATTTCAACAGCAAGAGTCGACGCCGATTCAATGGCATTCCGATGAGATCCCCTATCTTGATCATCTTCAAGATCGCCCAGATGTCTTTGTCTTTACTAGGGATGATGATCATGTTCGGCGAAGTTTGTGGAAAGAGCCAGTGGATCTTTTAAAACAGAAGGTTCATATTGAAAAAGGGATGATTTTCAGCTCAAAAAAATCATTGCAAAGGGCTGTTAAGATTTATTGCATCCAGGGGATGAGGGAGTTTAAAGTTGACGATTCCACACGAAAAGTTTGGTGATTGGTCTGTAAGCGAAAATATCAAGGCTGCGAATGGATACTTCGTGGTAAGGAAACTGCTGAAAAGATGTGGACTATTTCAAAGTTCTACACAAAGCACAGTTGTGATATGGGTGACCTCCCAGATGATCATTGCAATCTAGATACTAATTTGATTGCGCGTGTATTAGTTGCCGACATTGGAAAAAACCCAAGGTATCCCCTTCGCCTAAGTTTATTTTATTTTTGTTGTTAATATAATGTTCGTCGTTGTTACATGCTGATATTTGAACTTTTTCAGGTACCCTATTAAAGATTGTATTACAGCCGTCCTGAAAGTATATAGCAAAACTGTTACTAGGAGGAAGGCGTATCTTGGGCGTAGGCGTGCACATGAGCTAGTCTACGGCAATTGGGAGGGCTCTTTCAAAAAGTTGCCGAGATACATGGCGGCTCTACAACATTTCAATCATGGTACTGTTGTTGAATGGAAGCTCAAATCGAAACCTGGTGTGCCTGGTAATATTTTTGATTTTGTGTTTTGGGCATTTAAACCATGCATTGATGATTTTGCTCATTGTCGGCCTATAATATCAATAGATGGAACACATGTGTATGGGAAGTATGACATAAAGCTGCTAATAGCAGTTGGAATGGATGCAAATGGAGCTATATTCCCTCTAGCTTTTGCAATTGCAGCTAATGAGAGCATTAGTACGTGGGGTATGTTTTTGGACTACTTAAGGCAACACGTTATTAAGGATCGCATGGGAATCTGTGTGATATCAGACAGAAATGCTGGCATATTGCACAATATGTTCAATTTGCAGGGGTGGCAGCCACCCTTTGCCTACCATCGTTATTGTTTAAGGCATTTGAAGGCAAACTTCCAAAAGGCATATCGAATCCCAGCACTTTGCAATTGGATGTGGGCGGCTGCAACAGAGCATCAGGAGAAGAAGTTTAACCTGCAGATGGACATTATTAGGCGGGCGAATGAGGAAGTCTTCCACTGGTTGAATGCAATTGATAAAGACAAATGGACATTACACCAGGATGAAGGTAGGCGATGGGGTATGCTGACAACAAATAGCTTTGAGTCATTCAATGGTTTGTTAAAATCTGCACGCGGACTACCTGTCACCGCAATGGTGAGAATGACATTTAAGCAGGTTGTGGAGCGGTTCGTCACTCGATCAAAAGAGGCCAAAGCATATGCAGCAGAAGGTCTAAGATGGTTGCCAAAACCGTCAACACTGTTCGAGCACCACAAATATAAGGCTCAGAAACATGACCGGATGGAGTACAACCCTGCAGAGCGCATATTTGAACTCACAACAAGTGTACACCAAGGTAAATGAGGTAACGTCCATACAATTTGTGAGATTCCAAGAACATGCACATGCAGCAAGTGGCAATCATATCACATGTCATGTTCTCATGCCTTCAAGTGTTTCATCACAATGGGAAAGAACGCCTCCTCGTACATGGCTGAGGAATATACAGTTGAAAATTATACAAGAACGTATGCTGGAAGGTTCTACCCACTTGGCGGTGAGAGTTATTGGCCACCGGATCCATTTTCAATGGTCGCAAATAAAGCATTTTCCGTAAATTCAGAAAGAATGCATACTCGCGTATTCATAATGAAATGGATGTTCCACCGGGGAGATACACTCGAAAATGCTCATTTTGCAATTATGTTGGTCATGATAAGCGCAAGTGTCCCTTACGACATGGTGGTCAAACTACATCTCGCGGTGGAAGTACCTCTCGTAGTGGAGGAAACTTTCGTGGTGGAAGTACCTCTAGTGGTGGTGGCACGTCTAGCGGTGGTGGGGGAAGATCAACTCAAGGGCATTAATTGATGAATGTTTTTTAAGATTTTTTCTTACTTTGATGATTGTATGATTATGCTGTTATTTTGAAGAATATTAGTATGTTAAGTATTTTCATCTACTCAAGGTTATGAATGAATGGTGCAATTTAATTAAGTTTTTTTTTTGTATGGATGCTGTCATTTTGAGAAACTTTTGATTAATTATTGATGAACAAATTTAAGTATTCGCAAAGAACTTCAAGATAATGTCGCCGAACCTTCAAACGAAAATGGCGTTCGAGCACTTTTCAGCCACTAAAACGCCCATCCGAACTTTTGCGTATCCTTGATGTATTGATCCTATCTTATTAATTGCACAAAAATAAGTAGGGTTCTATATAAAATATTGATGTTTCGGGGTCGCGAAGCATGATTAATCTATGGTCAAAATACGTTAAAAGGACAATGGAAGAAGGGTTAACTAAAAGAGTTGGAAAAAAGAAAAAAACAAACGCACTATAGCGCAGTAATTTACTGCGCTATATGACCTATGCAAATACACTATAGCGCAGTAAATTAATGCGCTATAGCGGTTAACGGCTCCGTCTCCGTTACTGTTATAGCGCAGTAAAATACTGCGCTATAGGTATTTTTGTAACTCTTTTTTTTATTGGGGTATTTTGGTTCAAAAGGATTTTTATAGGGCTATTATGGTTCCGGACCAAAAATAGGGAAGAAAGAAGAAGATATACATCAGAAAACAGCTTAGAGAAAAAATTGATGTTTTTATAGTGCAAAATAATTAGTATGGCATGAACTTCGTCAAAGTGATTAGATAGATGGCTTAGTGACTGCAATCATATTGTTAAAGAAATAAAAGGCAAACTATGACCAGCGTTTGTTTCTTAACAAACTATGATCGGCGTTTGTTTCTTAATAAGTATTAAGAGTTTAAATATTTTGTTTAGGTACAGATCCACCGGTACAGATCCACCATTGGTAATTGTATCATAAATTAATAGAGTAATATAAGTTAAGACGCTAGCTTGTTTTTCAAAGAAGACCAAGTTTAAATGGTTTTCGATCCAAAAGAGAACATATAATTTTTTAAGAAATTTGGTGTTATCAAATAAAATCATTTTAACAAGGTTCTATAGTATTGTTATTATTATAATAATAATAATAATAATGGAGAAATTTTGGCTCTTCCTAGGACCACAGAAGTTGACTAAACGAGGGAACACTACAAGATGTAATAAGGCCAATATATTACAGTAAAGTAGCTTTTAGATAAGAACAATTACTTTTTAAGTATTATTTAGTCATTTATTAATTTGCTAGTGAGTGGATGTACACTTATGTAAGCTAACCCTTCATTTTCTGTCTCCCGTTTATTTTTATTTTTTAAATTTTAATTTAGGGAATTTACTGGTTAATGGTCCGGTATTTTTATTTTTTAATAGTTCTTATTATTTTCTTTTAGGTCATTGAACCTGACTTAAAGTTATTGCAAACTCCAACATCATGCTTGCAAGTGGAAAGGGCTGAAAATTATTTTACAGGAATATCAAAGTTTATTAGTCATATAGCACTTATATTACTCCTACTTTTCCTAGGAAAAATAGGTTCCTAATTATTACTATGATTACCACTTGTCAATTTGGCGCTCCTGTGCTTCCACCAGAAATATTCAAATTAAATTAACTATTGTAACCCATCACAACATGTATACTATCTTTTTCCTTTCTTTCTTTCTCTCTTTTTTCTTTTAGATACTTTTGTGTTTATGACAAGGGAAAGACCAAGAGAGTAAGGAAAGAATAAATATAGAGTTTAAACTTTGTACTTGTAAGATGCAAAATAAAAAATATATTGATGGAATAATTTGATGGTATAAGCATAATATATGAAGGTATTGATAGAATTTAACAGTGTGCAAAGAATTAGGAGGTTTCTTTTAAATGAATAATGAATATATTTTTTTTTTCGTTCTGTGTATTACGGTCTTACTACTCTATGCAAAATTATCATTAACTACTTCACAAAACTTTCCAATTTTCCCTTTTGTTTCTTTTTCTCAGAAGCAGTGGAAGTAAGATTTTAGAAGTAGGAAGATATAAGCAATCAACTAAATATTGGCTTCTGGTCTATTTCTGATTTCCTTCACTTTTGAAATGCAAATTTGAAAATGTACTTCTAACTGATGCATTGAATTTGAAGCATGCACTAATTAGAAGTACATAAAAAAGAGTTCACTTTTGTATTGAAACAAACATACACGTGGTATTTACCATATCCTTGTATTCCCATGAGAAATTCAATTCAAAGGAAAGTACATGCTTGAGCTATATATAATAGGATGACATGGGCCTAGACAAATACTATAAGAGTGTTGCTAAATGACACAACCTATTTTGGCACAACTGTCACAATCCAAGCAAGGCCAATGTAAAATGATCACTATATCCCTCTCTCACAAGGCTCCAAAACAACCTATTTCTCTTCAGATTTTCCCTCCAATACAATGTAATGATTACGTAAGGGCACGCTTAAGCATTTTTTGTAATATTTAAAATGGATACATACACCTATAAATCTATACGGTTTACATAACCTACGATCTACATAATTATACGGTGGGCCAACTTAAACTTAATTATTTTTTTACAACAAAGCCCTCTTTTCACTATTTATGTGAGGCTAGTTTATTCCTTAACAAGTGGACACTTTCTTATTTTAATCGTAAACTAAAAATGCAACGCTAAATTCAACAATTTTCCTTCCCTAATTAAGATGCTTAGCTAGAAACATAAAACTAAATAAGAACTTAAAAATTTTGCTTTGGCTATTTCTTTTACTGAAAATTTAAAATGGACTATTTCTCTAAAAAAAAATATTTGATCAAATATTCAGTTGCAAAAGGAGGAGGGTTGCCGAGGGTCAATCGGAAACAGCCTCCCTACCCAGGTAGGGGTAAGGCTGTGTACATCTTACCCTCCCCAGACCCCACTATTGTGGGATTACACTGGGTAGTGACCAAGACCAAGACCATTCAGTTGCAAAAAATGTAACTATAACAATCGTCGCAGACAATTATATTTAGCTGTGTGTTTACAAACTAAGTGTTGGCAGAGGCGGATCCAGAATTTAAATTTTAGGGGTTCAATTTTAAGATTTTTATACTGAACCCATTATAATTTTAAAGTTATGAGTTCATATCTACAATTTATTATAATGTTAATAGTTTTTTACACATAAATCTATGCTTCACGCCGATAGTTAGGGGTAATTGAACCCCCACTTTCTATGCTAGATATGTCACTGAGTGTTGGTCCTTGATTATGTGAACGTCCTTATCTATAATTTTATTCAATTTTAATCATATATACTTTGAACATTTATCAAAAGAAAAAAATGCTATAACATTTAGAGTTTAATTTTTTAATAGAAGTTCACACATACAATGTTAATTTTGGGTGGTTATTTAAAAAAATAACTAATAATATCTAGGACCAGATTTCGAGAAATTAACAACAATTATTTAGAAAAAAATTCCCTCCATTATATGTAGAAATTGAGAAATATTGAGATTGCAAATTTCTGCGTATTTCATTGAAAGAGAAGAGCACCTATGCTTAGATATAAAAGAATAATATTTAATCCTGTACAATTTTGTCCAAATTCTATCAGCTAGCCTATAACTAATTTTATGAGAGTGTAACAAACCTATATTTTGCATTGAATTTTCTATTAAATATTGAAAGGTCATTTATTTTACCATTTTGCTCTATTAAAAAAGGCAGCTAAATAAATATCCGTTCCAAGAAATGATGAATACTATTTTAGTAAAATTGGTCAAGGTACACGTTTAGAACCTTTAGGTCCCGAGTTCGAGTCTAGGTGCGCACATATAGTGAAAACCATTTTTTTTTCATTTTCTTGTATCCCATGAGTGAACTTATATAGAGGGGAAAATGATGAAATCTAAAAAAATATCTTGTTTCCCTCCACAATTTTACGTCTCCCTCCAAAATTTAGAATAATCATTATCCTCTTCCTCGCTACTATCATAGCCTAGTTCATAGGGTGTAGAGTTGTGAGTCTAGGAAAAAACAGGGCTGTAACTTAAGAAAAAAAAACATATATATTGTGCGAACATAGACTCGAACGCTGGTCCTATGGGTTCTAAACATAGAGCTTGACCAATTTTGTCGTAATAGCATTCGACATTTGTTGGAACGAAAATTATTTTAGCTGTTATTTTGGTCATCTAAGTGAAAGAAAAAATGAAAAAATATATGTTTTTCCACTAAACGAGCATCTAGACTCGAAATTGGGACCTAAGGGTTCTAACCGCAGACCTTGATCAATTTTGCTGCAATAGCATTCGACATGCAAATTTCTGTGTATTTCATTGAAAGAGAAAAGCACCTATGCTTAGAAATAAAAAAATTATATTTAATCCTATACAATTTTTTTCAAATTCTATTGGCTAGCATATAACTAATTTTATGAGAGCGCAACAAACCTATATTTTGCATTGAATTTCCTATTAAATATTGAAAAGTCATTTATTTTACCATTTTGCTTTATTCAAAAAGGCAACTAAATAAATATCCGTTCCAAGAAATGACGAATGTTATTGCAGCAAAATTGGTCAAGGTCCACGTTTAGAACCTTTTGATCTCGAGTTCGAGTCTAGGTGCGCACATATAGTGAAAAACATTTTTTTTTTCATTTTTTTGTATCCCATGAGTGAACTTATATAGAGGGGAAAATGATGAAATTTAAAAAAAATTATCTTGTTTCCCTCCAAAATTTAGTGTAATCATTATCCTCTTCCTCGTTACTATCATAGCCTAGTTCATAGGGTGTAGAGTTGTGAGTCTAGGAAAAAACAAGGTTGTAACTTAAGGAAAAAAAGAAAAGAAAAAAAAATATATATATATATATATATATATATATATATATATATATATATATTCGAATGCGATGGGTTCTAAACGTAGATCTTGACCAATTTTATTGCAACATCATTCGACATTTGTTGGAACGTAAATTATTTTAGCTGCTATTTTGATCATCTAAGTGAAAGAAAAAATGAAAAAAAATGTTTTTCCACTAAACGCGCATCTAGACTCGAACTCGGGACATAAGGGTTCTAACGACAGACCTTGACCAATTTTGCTGCAATAGCATTCGATATTTCTTGGAAAGAAAATCCTTTTACCTGCTTTTTTGAATAGAGCAAAATGGTAAAATAAATGATTTTTCAATTTTTTAATAGGAAATTCACAAATTGACAACTTGTTACATCCAATATTTTTTTAAATGAACTATTTGAATTAAATCAAAACAAGTTAGCTGTTACTCAATCATATCTAATACTTACCTAAACTGAGATAATTAAATACTTCGATCAAGGTCAATCATTACCATAGTTTTGATTTACTTGTTACATAATAAAAAAATTTGATGAAATTGAATCAACACTTAGCAAACTTTTTACACAATCTTAGCTACTCCCTCCGTTTCAATTTATGTGAACTCATTGCCTTATTAGTCTGTGCCAAAAAGAATGACTTCTTTCTATATTTGGAAACAATTTACCTTTATGCAATGATTTATAGCCACACAAAATATATGTGACCCATTTACACCACAAGTTTAAAAGTCTTCTCTACTTTCTTAAATTTCGTGCCCGGTCAAATGGGTTCACATAAGTTGAAACGGAGGGAGTGATACTTAGCTAATTAGAGATAATCTAATATTTCAGTTAAAGTCAACCATACTGTTGACTACTTGTTACATTTGCTATTTTTTTTTCAATTGATCGAATTAGATCCAAATTTGTTATTTGTTACTCAATTATATTTAATACTTAACTAATTGAGATAATTCAATGTTTCGATTAAAGGCAACCACAGTATTGGCTAAAATCAAACATCTACTTCTTTTTAAATTAATTGAATTAAATCAAAAGTTGTTAATTGTTAAAGCCTTTTGCGTGATGTATCCAAACTGTCGATTAGTGGTTGTCATATATTTTTAGTACAATTTACCACATTGTAAAATAATTATTTATTACACTAAAATTAATTGTTCTGGCAGCATGAAAAGGCTTTAACAATTAGAAACTTTTGATTTAATTCAATCAATTTAAAAATAAGTAAATGTTTGACTTTACTCAATACTATGGTTGACTTTAATTGAAACATTGAATTATGTCAATTATTTAAGTATTAAATATAATTGAGTAACAATTAACAAGTTTGGATCTAATTCAATATGTTTAAACAAAAATAGTGGATTTAACAAGTAGTCAACACTATGGTTGACTTTAATTGAAACACTGAATTGCTACAATTTAGCCAATCGTATGATTGAGTAACAAGTAACAACTTATGATTTAATTCAATCAATATAAAAAGAAGTAGATGTTTGACTTTAGTCAATACTATGGTTGACTTTAATTGAAACATTGAATTATCTCAATTAGTTAAGTATTAAATATAATTGAGTAACAAATAACAAGTTTGAATCTAATTCGGTCAATTGAAACAAAAATAGCGAATGTAACAAGTAGTCAACAGTATGGTTGACTTTAACTGAAATATTAAATTATCTCTAATTAGCTAAGTATTACTTAAGATTTAGTAAAAAGTTTGCTAAGTGTTGATTCAATTGCATCAATTTTTTTTTATTATGTAACAAGTAAATCAAAACTATGGTAAGGGTTGACCTTGCTCGAAATATTTAATTATCTCAGTTTAGGTAAGTATCAAATATGATTGAGTAACAACTAACATGTTTTGATTTAATTCAATTAGTTCATTTTAAAAAATAATGGATATAACAAGTAGTCAATTTATGAATTTCCTATTAAAATATTGAAAAGTCATTTATTTTACCATTTTGCTCTATTCAAAAAAGCAGGTGAAGGAAAATATTTTGTTGATAAACTCTATGAATCTCGGAATGCTCTCTATAATCTCCGCGATATAAAATAACTAGCAGCAACCCTATTTATAATAATATAAAACCTACTTTAACTCAAAACAGAAAAACCTATTTCAATACTAATTTGACTATAAATCCTAATTGGACATGGATTAAAATATCAAATCCTAACCAATTTTTGTTTCCTACAATTTTGAATTATTATTTCTAACATTCTTCCGTAATTCAAAATTGTATATCTGATTCTTGATGCACTTGTCACCATCTTCCAATTGTTGAAGCATTTGTTTCTTGCCCATCAATTGTTGAAGCACTTGTTTCCAACCCATCAATTGTTGAAACACTTTCTCTTCAACCGTCACTCACTATCTTCTAATATTTTGAAGCACTTTCTCTTCAACCTTCACAATCGTTGGAGCACTTTCTCTCCAACATTCCAATTTGTTGATGCACTTTCTCACCAACCGTCAATTGTTGAAGCACTTTCTCTTCAACCTTCATAATCGTTGGAGCACTTTCTCTCCAACATTCCAATTTGTTGATGCACTTTCTCACCAACCAACAATTGTTGAAGCACTTTTTCTTCAACCTTCACAATCCTGGTAGAAAATTAAAGAGCTTCCACTGCCGGCTGATAACGTCCAAATCCACTCCTCAAATAGAAAGTGTACACGGTCGTATGCAATATAATTTACCCAACTATGAGTCGGGGTCGATCCCACAGGGAACAATATACTAGGCGCTTAAGAAAGTAAGGAACTTTCACTTACCAGGCTAAGCCAAACGATAGATAATATTTTGGTTTTTGAGAAAATTATAACTAATGCGGAAATGTAAACTAACCTAGAAAGTGGGTAAAATGATCAATGGTCACAAGCTTGGATACAAGGAGCTCTCAAGTAACGATCTAATATATTTTATGATATTACAACTAAGAACGGGTTTATGTTAATAGATAATAGTTTCTAAAATCTCATTGAAAGTC